>NC_053159.1:30945000-31245000 GCF_016835505.1 Polypterus senegalus
TCGTATTACCACACAGTAATGTTTGCACATTGATCCAGAACAACAGGGCGCCGCTTTGACCCGCTCCTCTCCTCTCCCTGCGCCCCTTCTCAGTTGCGCCGACTGCAGGTAACTGTCTACAAGCCCCTGATGATTTCAGTTGTGGTGTTTGTTTCACTTGGACCACTTAGCACAACGTAGTAATTCAGTCTTGTTCATGTATTTGTCTCCTCGGTTCATTCAGATCTCTCTTCCCTTTTTTTTTCCTTCAGAAGCTCTATACATATTTGTAAATACTTTTGAACCCTTAATGAATATATACAGTGTGTAATTACATGATCTTGTACATTTTACTGTAATTAGCAAGGAGTAAAAGCATTATGTTTAAACCCATGAGCCAAGTTGTGAAGAATTTTATGTAAGTTAAAATTTAGTGACCAATTCTCCGGTATATACGTGGAAAAGCTCACTAGAATAGCATTGTACATCTAGGTTTTAAAGGTGGCATTGAGAGAACAAAATTAAACATATTTATAATTTTAAAAAATTTCTTCTCCGTTTTATTTTATCGCTGCACTTAATTTATACTAAAAGTCCTGTTTTGAAATCCAGAAAGAAGTTTGAAACGGTCTTCCTGCAAGTGACCCATTTAACTCTCCAAGGTCAGTTTAGGCCGAACAGCGGTTGGGTGGGCCGGCTGTTTCACTCCACCTGTGACAAGACGACTGGAGGGGCTGCTGGTGCATCGACTCGTTCGGAGACCCTGCTTACAGCTAATGAGGTAAACCCGGTTATTCAGAGGGGTGCTGATTTCTGTATAATAGGTAGAAAAAAGTGAACAAAACATATTGTATAAGGAAACTAGAGATTAAAGAGAGAACTTCACCCATGAGTTGTTCATTATAAATGTTCATACTGTAAACCTAGAATTGTGACAAAGGTTAATTGTGTATCAAGTCCTGCCTGAGGTAGAAAACTCCAACAGTAAACCACAGTGCTGGGGAACATGACTTTGAAAAGTAACTTTACTTACAAGAATAAAAGTAGCACATAGTATGTCACTTACTATAAAATGAAATGCGTTGTAACCATTTTGTTACTTCTTTTGTATAAAAGAACTGCACATTGGACTGGACAGTTTAATGCTAAACTCGTATATGAACCTTCATGAAACTGACCTGAATCACAGCCCACTTTTGATCACTTTCTTGTGTTTTCCAAATCCTGTCCCACTGTGAGGTGTCCGAGATCTGTCTGAGGAGCAGCGAGCGCAGGAGGGCTGCAGACACAGCGGCTTCTTACCGTACTGTACATCAAGTGCGCAGGGGTGTCGAACTCCAGGCCTGGTGGGCTGCAGGGGCTGCAGGTTTTCATTCTAACCCTTTTCCTAATCAATGACCAGTTTTCAATTCTAATTAACTTTTTTCTTTTCATTTTAATAGCCCTGTTTTTAAGGATTCAGTGCTCTGAATTGATTCTTACTTCATTAAATGAGAGCCAAACTGAAATGAGACCTGAAACGAGCCGACAGATGACCAGCTAAACTGGAGCTTCAAACTCCAACCAGGTTGTTAATGAGAAGCCAATTCTTGCTGTGAATTAAACCTGTTGTTTAATTCCATGGCCTGTTGCTGCTCTTATTCTGCCACAGCAGACATTTCCAAAACTGATGATGTTTCTGTTTTTTTTTAAGAACACCATCAAAATGTTCAGGTGACCTGAGAGATCAACCTCACTGACCTTCACCTTTCTTTATTTTCAGATATTGTGTGATAGGCACAGGTGAACTGCTCATATGGTGCCTTGTTTTGTGTCTCATTATTATTTGGCTGCTAATTAAAGAAAAAGAAACAACAAAGGGGCCTGAGTCAAGTTAATTAAAATTAAGGCAAAAGAAGTTAATTAGCAAAAACTGGTCGCTAATGAAGAAGATGGTTAGAATGCCACTGCGGCCCCCCAGGACTGGAGTTCGACACTCCTGCCCTGAAGCCTTATTTATACTTTCCACTGTCGGCGACCAAAATGCTTTGCTACTTTGCTTTGCAGCCCTGTTAGCACATTGATAGTCTTGTCAGTAGGTGGCGGTGTTTGGTCAATGTCACAGTAGAGGAAGTGAGACTTGGCTGATGTGCCTGTAATTGTTAGCTTTAAAAAATTGGGGGGTAAGGTGAAGGTGGCGTCTCCGAGCCATTAACCAAAAGCAGCAGGTATAATAGTTCCGTGGGTTGGTAACCTAATTGGTGAAGTTCCACGTCAGATATTTTTGCACGTCTTCCTTGCGTTTTGATGAGCTGTTGCGCCCCTCGTTCATCAGTCAATAGCAGCCTGTCCTTGAATTTCATCATTTAGGACGCAGCGGGGCGTCAGAATGGCCACATAATTAGAATGTGCCTGAGGGGACGTGTTACCACCTCTGACACGGTTATGGCCGTGCAGCTCCTGTAAACCAGTGCGGGTGTGTCAAGTGCCAATTGGGCTTTACACCGACAGCAGGCAACGTCTTTGCATACTTTTTTTTTTCTCCCTCGAATTTCTGAAATAATCATCCATGATAACAGACTTTTTTTTTTTTTTATAAAGGAATGAAGATATTTTTTACTTCAAGAAAGTAAGTGTTGCATTACGTAACTTTAAAAAAGTAATCTGATTACGCAACACAGATTACTTTTACCACGTTATCCCCACAGGGGTTGATGCTATGTCTCCGTCTCTCTTACTCTCAAGTCACCTACCTAGAGGCGCCAGAGGTGGGACAGGACCTCAGAGTTTTACCTCTTCACCTCGGCAGTGACAGATTGAAAAACCATTTGCCCTTTCCCAGATTCCTCTGTTTTTGCATAATTTACACAGTGAATGACCTTAACTCTTTGGACAAAATACACTATTCGAGATGGGGAACCTGTATGAACACACAATACAGTTTTTAAACTTGCTTTATTCAAGTAACAATTATCTAACATCCCAGTCATCCTGTGTGAAAAAGTATTTGCCCCCTAGTTTCAAGCCTCTGCTATTGTGATATCAGTCTTTCACGTTGCTGTTGAGGAATATTCGCTTCTTTGAAGAAATGCTTTAATACATAAACATTGGTAGGATGGCGGGCTGAACTTCTTGTGTCAGACTTGGCCACAGCTCCTCCACTGGGTTCAAGTCAAGATTTTGAGTAGACCACTCCAAGACCTTGTTTCTTTTGAGCCATTCAGTTCACTTGCTTTTGTGTTTTGGGTCTTTGTCTTGCAGTCACCATTCAGCTACAGGTCACGGACATATCATTAGTTACTCTTCTTGAGCAGTCATGGCAAGTCTTCAGGGTCCTGAGGCAGCAAAGCATCTCCATAACCTCACACTACGACTGCCATGTTGTTTTATTCTAGATATGATGTTCTTTCTGGTGAATGTGGTTACAGCTTTACACTAGACGGCACATGACCCGTATCATGCAATGCATTCTACTTTTGACTGGTCTGTCTGTAGATCATTATTCCAAAAGGCCGGGGCATCCTCCAGATGTTTCTTTGCAAACCAAGATGAGCATTGATATGATTCCTGAATCACAGAGGTTTCCACCTTGCTGCTCTCCCATGAATCCCATTTTTACTCCTCCTCTTATTTTGGCAGCTCAGCACTGTACTTAGTGGATCCTAGATTGGACTGCAGCATTTTGGATGTTGTGGTGATGATCCTCTGTGATAATCTTTATTAATCTTTCAACACAAGGACAAAGGATCAGATCTCAAAACAAAATAATAAAATGAGTAATTCTTTACCCAATTTGTTTCTGGCTGGTATGTGAGCATGAAGTCCGTCACAAACTTCATTTGTTTGATTGAATTGACGTTCTGATGCTTTGTTGTGCACACTGCCATCTTTTATAGAACTGCTGTGCCAACATCACACACACATCACTGAAAGAACAATAGAAGATCAAGACAAAAAGTGAAAAATACTAATGCCTTATTGATAGTGATGTGTACACCACATGGGAAATGAACAACTGCTACCCAAGTCATCACTCTTACTGTCACCGTCGAAAACAGCAGTAGCTTTTCTGGTCCAGCAGTTATACAAGGAAGAAGAAATTCAATAGCAGAAATCAGTGATATACTGCATATGTAGAAGTTCCTAAGCAGAAAGAAGTAACTCATTTTCTTCTTCTTTCGGCCGCTCCCGTTAGTGGTTGCGCAAGATCATCTTCTTCCATATCTTTCTGTCCTCTGCATCTTCCTCTGTTACACCCATCACCTGCATGTCCTCTCTCTCCACATCCATTTTACTTACCTCTTCTCCTCCTGCCTCTGGACATGTCTCCCCCCCTCTTCTTCTCCTTCTTCAGCCAACAGTAGACCAATTTCCGCCAGCACCCTGTTGGCTAGCAGTACTGGTGGCAGTCGTTGTTAACCCGGGGCTCCACCGATCCGGGGTGGAAACTTGTATTGTCCACATATTGATTTGGCAAAATTTAACACCGGAAGCCCTTCCTGACGTAACCCTCCCCATTTATCCGGCCTTGGGACTGGCACAAAGAAACATATTGGTTTGTTCGTAAGGGCGGCACGGTGGCGCAGTGGTAGCGCAGCTACCTCGCAGTTAGGAGACCCGGGTTCGCTTCCCGGGTCCTCCCTGCGTGGAGTTTGCATGTTCTCCCGTGTCTGCGTGGGGTTTCCTCCGGGCGCTCCGGTTTCCTCCCACAATCCAAAGACATGCAGGTTAGGTGGATTGGCGATTCTAAATTGGCCCTAGTGTGTGCTTGGTGTGTGGGTGTGTTTGTGTGTGTCCTGCGGTGGGTTGGCACCCTGCCCAGGATTGGTTCCTGCCTTGTGCCCTGTGTTGGCTGGGATTGGCTCCTGCAGACCCCCGTGACCCTGTATTCTGATTCAGCGGGCTAGAAAATAGATGGATGGATGGTTTGTGCGTCCCCTGTGGCTTTCTTAAAGAAGTAACTAATATATTTAAGAAATACTTTAGTGTGGTATATACATCTGAATGAATTGAAAGTGAGGCTTATACCAAAGACGTTTTTGATAAAATAAAAATGTTGTTATCACATCTGTATGGCATAGGAAAGCCACAAGCCCAGTTGTATATCTAACAGAATTATAATGAAATAATAATAGTCTAATAAAATACTGGTACTAGTAGTCATTAGGGGTACTCCAGTAATTATTTCTTATATATATATATATATATATATATATATATATATATATATATATATATATATATATAGGTATATAGATTTCTCTTCTGGTTTGTCCTGCTTCCTCTTCAAACCCGGTCCCGCCCACACGGCATTTCTCGATTCCTATTCGTCCTTTTCCTAACCCTCCCCCACGCCGCTTTTCTCGATTTCTATTCCTCCTTCGGACTACTACGTTCCCTGCTCCCCTCTCATAACCCCATTGGTGTCCCGTCATCACCCGATAACCTGACTGCGTGACCTTTCACTTTGGCCATGTCTGTGCCTGGGAGTCTTTTCCATAGCCTGCTACAGGAAGGTACTCTCTCGGCCATTGGCATTGGATTCGCTTCTTGCTGTTTTCATTATACTGCGACGGTTGCTTCCTAAGCCTTTGTTATAAAATGAACGACAGTATCTTCTCTGTTGATGGGTTTTTGTACAACGTCATCTGTATTCCGGGATCCAGCAACTGCCTGTTCCTATCAGTAGGTAATGCACTCTCACTACGACATAGGGCAATAGATTTTGTTGCATCACATTAGGACAGTTTTGGAGATGTTCTTCCTGTTGTTCTTTCCAACGCAAGTCGAGTTATCACAACAAGTCAGGAGTACTATCAATACATGGCAACATCTGGAGTTTATGGTGGTGAATCTGTAATTCAAGCTCTTTCTGAGATTAGATCTTTTGACTCATTATCTGTCGTCTCCAGCAAAACACCTATTCACAACTGCGTCTTTCAAGAAGTATTTCTTTCTTCTTGATTTCTGAATTCCTTTCTCACTGTTTTCCGTTCCTATTCTTACACCACCATATGCTATGCCGGGCGTCCACTAGTTAATAATAAGACTTTGTGCTTATACAGTATTAACACTTCAAGACACTCAAAGCACTTTACATGGGGGGATGCCATGATAGCCGCACATTCGTTACCAGGTGGTGAAGTGGTAAGGGAGGCAGCCAGTCGGAGACCTGGGGCGATTGGGGGCTGGAGAGAGCAGGCTGGACATCGAGAAACACCCTACTCGTTACGAAGGAATGGCCAAGGATGATTTATGACTACAGAGAGTCGTGGCCTCAGTTCGATATGTCATCTGAAGGATGGCACTATTTTTACAGCACAGTGTCCCTGTCACTGCACTGGGACGTTGGGATCCACACTCGGACCACAGGGTAAGTGCTCCCTTATGGCCTCGCCAACATCCTCTTCCAGCACCAACCCAAGCTTTTCTTAGATGTTCTCCCAGTCCAAGTACTGGTGGGGCCCAAACACACTTCTGACGTGCAGGTGCGATGGCTGCTGACAAAACCAATAAGGTTTTTTAGGGTCAATAGCAGTCACAGATTTCATACGACTTGAATTGGCCGACTCTCTTTGTTAGCCTTTAAACCTTTTTTACACTAATCAGAGACGTGAAGTTACTGGCGTGTAGCGCAGACAGGGGGGTTGGCGAGCAAAGTGAGCAGGGGGCAAAGCCCCCTAGTTGTTAAAAAGTAAATCAGGCATATTGGAATTTCATTGAAGATTAGTCAGTCAGTCATTTTCCAACCCATAGGATCACAGGGGTCTGCTGGAGCCAATCCCAGCCAACACGGCACAAGGCAGGAAAAAACCCCGGGCAGTGCGCCAGCCCATCGCAGGGCACACGCACACACACACACTATTTACAATTTAGAACCGCCAGTGCACCAAACCTGCATGTCTTTGGACTGTGGGAGGAAACCCACGCAGACACGGGGAGAACCAGGAAAACGAACTCAGGTCTCCTAACTGCGAGGCAGCAGCACTGCCACCGTGCCACCCTCATTGAAGATTACCTTTATTTAATGCCTCAGGGCTTTTTCTATTCAGTTTTATCCTTGTACCTACCTACATGTTACATCATGTCGCCTCTTTCATGTTTATTTAATCATTTTCCAAACCTAATCAGTGCAGTACAAGACGATATGGAGGACGGTATTGTGGCAGCACACATTTCGTCATCTCAAATG
Organism: Polypterus senegalus; assembly: GCF_016835505.1. Taxonomy (NCBI): domain Eukaryota; kingdom Metazoa; phylum Chordata; class Cladistia; order Polypteriformes; family Polypteridae; genus Polypterus; species Polypterus senegalus. The sequence goes on from NC_053159.1 coordinate 30,952,151, forward strand.
ATAACAAAGGTCTTCTTCAGGTAGCGGTTTTGCACTTTTCATTATAAAGTAGCCAGCAGAAACGTTAGTGCAATGAACACATTCTGCTGCTTACATCTTGACTTTGAACCTTTCTAACAATTTTATGGTTTGCTTCCCCTCTCCATTTCCTTTGCTATTCTTTATGAATCATCTTTCTTTTTTTATATCGGCCAACATTTACATCTTCTAATTCCATTCTCTTTTCTGCACTAGTCTTATTTTCCCAGAGCCTAAAGAAAGAAAGAAAGAAAGAAAGAAAGAAGAAAACCTACTCGGAATATTTACTGAATTCTACATCGGAGTTTCAGACCACATTAATTAAAATCAGTGCGCTGTAGCGGGTTCCCATTCATACCCCCCAGCTTCCTGAAGCCTTTTTACACCTACGGTTAAAGGTTCTCAACACTGAATGTACCGGTGATTTGTAAACATTAAAGACTTTTCACGGATATTGCAATAAAGGAGGCAGAGAACACTCATGATATCCTCAACTAGACGAATTAGCAAAGCGTCAGAAAGCAAGAAATAGAAACTGTGGTGGTGGACGGCTACTGGGTGATGGCGGCTGTTGGCTTTGTATGTCAGAGTTTCACCTCCGCTTTCCTGAAGTTGGTAGGTGGAAGGTTTTGGTTAGAGATTGAAAATGCCAACATTGCTGATCTTTTCTTTTAGTGCAGAGGAGGCTAAGCAGGCGATCATCAGTGCAGAGTTTTGTTTAATTTCTGATTAACAGACTTTGCTTCCATTCTGTTATACACCAAAGACCTACAACATCATCTTGCAGCAGATGGAGTCACTGGGCATCGTTCAACCATTCGGCGCACTTGACACAAGGAGATGCCGTATGCGAGAGTGATGTAGAGGAAGCACAAACAGAGCCGCTTGAGGTCTGCTCAAGCACATTTGGACAAGCCAGCTTCATTTTGGAATAAGGTGCTGTGGACTGATGAAACTAAAATTGAGTTATTTGGGCATAACAAGGGGCGTTATGCATGGAGGAAAAAGAACACAGCATTCCAAGAAAAACACCTTCTACCTACTGTAAAATATGGTGGTGGTTCCATCATGCTGTGTGGCCAGTGCAGGGACTGGGAATCTTGTCAAAGTTGAGGGACGCATGGATTCCACTCAGTATCAGCAGATTCTGGAGACCAATGTCCAGGAATCAGTGACAAAGCTGAAGCTGCGCCGGGGCTGGATCTTTCAACAAGACAACGACCCAAAACACTGCTCAAAATCCACTAAGGCATTCATGCAGAGGAACAAGTATAATGTTCTGGAATGGCCATCTCAGTCCCCAGACCTGAATAGAATTGAAAATCTGTGGTGTGAGTTAAAGAGAGCTGTCCATGCTCGGAAGCCATCAAACCTGAATGAACTAGAGATGTTTTGTAAAGAGGAATGGTCCAAAATATCTTCAACCACAATCCAGACTCTCATTGGAACCTACAGGAAGCGTTTAGAAGCTGTAATTTCTGCAAAAGGCGGATCTACTAAATATTGATTTCATTTCTTTTTTGTGGTGCCCAAATTTATGCACCTGCCTGATTTTGTTTGAACAATTATTGCACACTTTCTGTAAATCCAATAAACTTCATTTCACTTCTCAAATATCACTGTGTGTGTCTCCTATATGATATATTTAACTGACGTTTTTTATCGTAACAACCAACGATTTATACAGGAAAATAATGACTATTAACAAGGTTGACCAAACTTTTGCATCCCACTGTAGTCAACATCCGTACGAGTGTATACTGTTTACTACAGCATTGTGACTGTGTGTGTGTGCTGTGAAGTGCGAGTCCCCATCTTGGGCCCCAAAACACGAAGCTGAGTGTCAGTACTTTAACAACACCAGCTTTATTTAACTTGAAACAGCAACAGCGTTGTTATTTATTGCAGCGGGATCTTTATAATGTTCCTTGTATCACCCATCGATGGCAGGTGCTGATTGCATGTCCGCGATCTTTTTGGATTTGCTTATATGGCGAACTGCTACAGCGCTGGGAGACTGCGATTGCTTTGGGACGCTCTTCCGCGTGTCGTCCCGTTGGGTGGAATCTCACAAGAGTTTAGAAACTCACTCACACCTGCCATAATTCTTTTCAAAGGTAAAGTGCAGGTTAATTTGTTTTATGTATTTTTACTTTATATTTTGTATTAATCATTTTTATATGAATAGTTTTGGATTGTGGAACGAATCATCTGAGTTATTTCTTGTGGGGAAATTCACTTTGATATACGAGTGCTTTGGACTGCAAGCATGTTTCCGGAACGAATTATACTCTTGAACCGAGGTTCCACTGAATATGAATTCAACAAACAGTCGAATTACAGATTGGTCTCAGGCCATTCAGATGGTGTCCATGTGTCTGAAAGAGAAAGACGCTGTAACATCCATCCATCCATTATCCAACCCATAGATCCAACCCGCTATGTCCCAACTACAGGGTCACGGGGGTCTGCTGGAGCCAATCCCAGCCAACACAGGGCACAAGGCAGGAAACAAACCCCGGGCAGGGCGCCAGCCCACCACAGAAGCTGCGACATGTGCATCCTTATTCTCTTCATTCTCTTGCTCCATTTGATTTTGTGTTACTGTTGGAAATGCTGCTGTGTCCCTTTGTGGTCATCTAAAAGAAGAAGCTCATTAGAAACGTACAGTTTTGTCACAGTGCCGGCGTCTTCTGTTTTTTGGGCTTGTCTTAGAAACAACTGGTGTCTCCTTATATTTATGTGGTTTGTCTAAATGTGTTAATTTATTTAAGGATGTTTGCCATTTTGCAAGTCACTTGTTTCTTCACAAACACGCTATATATGTATTTGCCATGTGAAATTGTGACATATAAATATATTTTACCTGCACTGATGCTTTACATTGCTGTCTATGGGAAAGGCTAAAAAACTTTGACAAATACTGTATGTCCATCATTCAAACCAAGACAGTTGTTGAGTATCAATCTGTTTCTTGTGATTACACACACATTTTGAAATGGTTTATATATGTCATTTTTGAACAATTGTAAATTTTAAAAGAAGACCAGCTGTGCATGATAGCTCAGCCATCTTCTTGTGTGTCAACCTTTTCATGGCCCCGGTGTGTGGCTTTCTCTCAACAGACCAAATGATACTAAACTTTTGTGCCACGTGGTTGGTTTTATTTTGATTTCCTTCTGTACTTACAGTTGTGCTTGAAAGTTTGAGAACCCTTTAGAATTTTCTATATTTCTTAGGTCATATATAAATATGACCTAAAACATCATCAGATTTTCACTCAAGTCCTAAAAGTAGATAAAGAGAAACCAGTTAAACAAATGAGACAAAAATATTATACTTGGTCATTTATTTATGAAGGAAAATGATCGAATATTACATATTTGTGAGTGGCAAAAGTATGTGAACCTCTAGGATGATCAGTTAGTTTGAAGGTGAAATTCAAGTCAGGTGTTTTCAATCAATGGGATGACAATCAGGTGTGAGTGGGCACCCTGTGTTATTTAAAGAACAGGATCGATCAAAGTCTGCTCTTCACAACACATGTTTGTGGAAGTGTATCATGGCACGAACAAAGGAGATTTCTGAGGACCTCAGAAAAAGAGTTGATGTTCATCAGGCTGGAAAAGGTTACAAAACCATGTCTAAAGAGTTTGGCCTCCACCAATCCACAGTCAGACAGATTGTGTACAAATGTCGGAGTGGTCGACCAACAAAATTCACTCCAAGAGCAAGGCGTGTAATAATCGGTGAGGTCACAAAGGACCTCAGGGTAACTTCTAAGCAACTGAAGGCCTCTCTCACATTGGCTAATGTTCATGTTCGTGAGTCCACCATCAGGAGAACACTGAACAACAATGGTGTGCATGGCAGGGTTGCAAGGAGAAAGCCACTGCTCTCCAAAAAAACATTGCTGCTTGTCTGTAGTTTGCTAAAGATCACGTGGACAAAACAGAAGGCTATTGGAAGAATGTTTTGTGGGCGGATGAGACCAAAATAGAACTTTTTGGCTTAAATGAAAAGCGTTTTGTTTGGAGAAAGGAAAACACTGCATTCCAGCATAAGAACCTCATCCCATCTGTGAAACATGGTGGTGGTAATATCATGGTTTGGGCCTGTTTTGCTGCATCTGGGCCAGGATGGCTTGCCTTCACTGATTGAACAATGAATTCTGAATTATATCAGAGAATTCTAAAGGAAAATGTCAGGACATCTGTCCATGAACTGAATCTCAAGAGAAGGTGGGTCATGTAGTAAGACAACAACCCTAAGCACACAAGTCATTCTACCAAAGAATGGTTAAAGAAGAATAAAGTTAATGTTTTGGAATGGCTAAGTCAAAGTCCTGACCTTAATCTGATCGAAATGTTGTGGAAGGACCTGAAGTGAGCAGCAAGGTTATTATAGTTAACGAAAACTAGTTTCAGTTTTGATTTTATTATTAAAAAAACATTTTCGTAAACTGAAATAAAATAATTAAAAAAACCGAAATGAAAAACTAAAACTAAACGAAACTATTAAAGTAGCTGGAAAAACTAACTGAAATAAAATAATTTACTAAAATATTTTTAGTTTTCGTTTTTGAATGAACATTCTTGCCGTTAGTCTTTAATCCTTCTAAGTTTTAACTCTAAAACAGAAAGTCATCCACCACGAGCCGCCCGCACATATTCATCCAGTGAACGGCGGCTGGTGAAGGAGGGCGGCAGTTCACACAGCATTTGCGGTGACAAAGCGAGCTGAGTGCAGGTGCGTAAAGCATGAGAAACAGAAAGTGATTTGTGTGCCGCCTTTCTTTGCGCTTGTTGTATATCAAGATGTAATTCAAATGGCTGAAATCAGAATGTGCTGGTCAACAAAACGTTTACCATAGAAAAATCACGAGTGAGTAACGTTTCAGTTTATTTCTCAGGTGTCTGCTTTTTGTTGACAGCAATTCACCTGCCACTTCGCACAGGAGAAATCGTTTTTACTTTCTCATATACAAAGTATAGAAAAAGTATAATAATCATGAAAAAAATCGACCTCAATATTTTGATGAATCTTGACGTTATAGACTAACCAGTGTCCAACAATACTGTTTTTTGGAATTGCGTGTGTAAACACGATAACTCAAAGGATGGATGAAATTCGGCATGTGGTTGTTACACCACAATTGTAGATCTGCATTAACTTTTGGGCCAAATCCATAACCCAGAAGTGGTACTTTACCTGAACACATACTCGATTTTTTCTTTTTAATTTATACAGCTGCAGAGTCCGATTTATTCAACTTTACTTTTTTTAATAATTGTTCAATATATTATTTATTTGATTTGTTGTTGATGGTTCCTTAATGTACATAATATAAAAATATAATCATTGTCTTGCAGTTTACTCCTCAAATATCCATCCCCATATCTGAGTATACAAGAAAGTCGAGGGGAGACCACTCTCGGTTTTTTAAAAATAAAATGGTGCCGATCGAGAGACTGACATGGTCATCGTACAAGATCAGCATATTGTTGCTGACCAATCACTTTTGCTTTAAAAACATCGTTTAACAACGAAGCGAAACAAACAAAGGTAGAGAGTCTGACAAGTGATGAAAGACTACTAATGGGTTTTTGTATTTATTCCATATTTATTAATTTATCTTTTTCAGTTCATATTCACAACTCAAAACACCTGATATTGTGAAAGTAATCCATTAGCAGAATATTTTAAAATATTTGTCTCCCTTTTTTTCAGTGTTTTTCTCTCTTTCCCAAAATAGATAGATGAAATATCATATTCTTTTTGTTCTTAACATGAGCCTGATCATACATATTGCATACCAGGGATTTTTCGTGCCTTGCATCCAAACCTGCTGCGGTAGGCTCCAGGTTTTCTGAAATCCTACTCTGGATAAACAGGTTTAGATAATGTATATGTTGTTTTTAATCTCAGACGCTGTCTCTGTTGTTTTGTGCCTGTCCATACTCTTATTACCTGCTCCTGCTCTGCTCATTATGGGTTTACTGTTCTTATGGTGGGCTATTCAAGACTCACCACCCCATACCTTCTCACTACATGCTTGTTGTTCTTTGTTTCCCTCAATACAGCCTGGTTGGGTCTGCACACTGATTCAAGCATAAGAGTCCTGTTCTTCCTAAGCCCCTGTGATTTTCATGAGATAATATTTTAAAAATTATAAAATTGTTCATATTCAGTGTCTGTTTGTTTTTATCACACAAAAATAAAACCAGATAATAAAGCAGGCAGTATAGTAAGCTTTCGCTAACATTAAACTCATATCCAAATCTGTTAAGTGTACAGTTCTGTCTGATTGTGACACTAACTCCAGAGGGCGCTCCATGCCATAATTACTAAAACTGAAACTAATATATATAAAAATAAAATCTATACTAATAAAAGGCAAAGCCCTCACTCACTCACTCATCACTAATTCTCCAACTTCCCGTGTGGGTGGAAGGCTGAAATTTGGCAGGTTCATTCCTTACAGCTTCCTTACAAAAGTTGGGCAGGTTTTATATCGAAATTCTACGCGTAATGGTCATAACTGGAAGCAGTTTTTCTCCATTTACTGTAATGGAGATGAGCTTCGATGCCGTGGGGGCGGAGTTTCGTGTGACATCATCACGCCTCCCACGTAATCACGCAGTACATAGAAAACCAGGAAGAGCTCAAAAAGCGCTGAAGAAAATATGCATTATATAATTGAGAAGGCAGCTAAACAATAAGAAGCGAGCGAGTGACATATACAACCATGTTCATGAGTTCTGCTACTTCGGAAACAAAGCACGATGTAAACCTACACTTTAAATTAAGTTCATAGACAGGCTGCGCTGGCGTTTGTAATTTAGTGCCTGCCCATATAAGGCCGTCCGTCAGCGGCAATCCAATAGCAAACTGCCACGGGTAAATATTCACGGGTGAAGGACTGTGTTTATGGAGAGGAAGATGAGATGGTCAGGGTGGTGTTTGACACAAACTCAGCGAAACTGCGAGAGAAAGTTTTAAGTGCCAGGACTAAGGTAACATTAAATACAGCCATGGACATAGCACGAGATGGCACCAGCACAGCTGGGAACCTTCGATGCATGTACACCGAGCGGCTCACGTGAACTGACGCAGTGCACAGATAAAAGCAACAGTTCCAAAGAGCTGAACAAAACCGAATTACACAATTGAAAAGGCAGCAAAAATATGAAGCGCCTGATAAGCATATTCATCAATCCAGCTACTGCGAAACAAAGCACACGGTGGAAAAGTTAATGTCCCGCTAAAGGAAGACAGTGTAAAAACCCGTGCATGCAGTGTGTCAGGTCTCAGATAAAGAAGAAGACGAGCTGTTTATTGATGCAGTAAGAAACGAATCGATGAAAGAAACCTGTCATCTTTACAACGATTGACAAACACGGAATGTAACTTGAACACAACACATTATACAAATACGAACCTGATTGAAAGAAATAATGATAATCAAATCCTTGATGACAGCAACACTCAGTAACACTCACAAAACAAATACTGTATATTGACAGTCATGTTACGTTATTTTTAAAATGTTCCCTTTTCTTTTTCTACCTTTTTTAACACACTACTTCTCACATGATCGCTGGTATATATATACAGTATGTATATATATATCCCGATCTACATACTCGAATAATGGATACTTTATTCGCCATCAATGATTGTTTTGGTAAAGCCATACTCAGTGTATTCATTAGATGAACGGTAAAAAAATAAGAGCGAGGGGAGGATGACTTATTGAGGCATGCAGGCTGTAGTGCGTGTCAACGCTATCTGAATTGCGCGATCACATTTGAAAAAACATATCTTTTCAAGTTCTATTTAGTCCATATGTGTCCACATCAAGGGCCGCGGGCCACATCCGGCCCGGCGTGTAATTATATCCGCCCGAGATCATTTTATATACTGTATTATTGTTATTAAAGCCCGGGTATATGAAGCGCTGGTAACACAATAAACTACAGATCCCATAATGCAGCGCTTCAGCTGCCTTGCCGAACACTTACCGCATTAATCAAGTCTACCTTAAGATGCTGCAAGTTATTGCGAAGCTACAGTTATTGCGCACTGAGTTTGCACGGCGCTTTGGTGACTTTGAAGAACAAAAAAAGTCCGTCTACATGCGGCTCGAACCTTGTGCATGTTTGGTAGCACATATCTGTGTGAGAAGCTCTTCTCAGTGATAAAGACTAACAAAACAGCACACAGGAGTCGCCTCACTGATGAGCACCTGCAATCCATCCTGAGAATCTCCACAACACAGAACCTCACACCAAACAGAAACGAACTTGTGGGCAAAAAAGATGCCAGGCGTCCAGCTCTAAAATGACATATGAGCAAAGACAACTGAATGATTTGATTTGTTATTGCACGTAAGAGCGGGAGTCAACCGTTTTAACAAACAGCGTATTGCACTGATACGAAATAGCTGTGTGTGTATATATGTAGATATGTATGTATATGTATATATATATGTTTATATATGTGTGTATATGTATAGATATGTATATATATATATATATATGTTTATGTGTGTGTGTGTAAATATATATATATATATATATATATATATGACAACAACACTCATCACTCACAACAGTGACAAAACAATTACATTGACAATCAGGTTACGTTATTTTCAAAATGTTTCCTTTTCTTTTTCATTGCTTCTTTAACACACTACTTCTCCGCTGGCGAAGCGCGGGTATTTTGCTAGTGTGAAATAAAAACTAAACTAAAACTAAAAATACATGATGAAGGAAAACTAAAACTGAACTGAATTTCCAAGCAAGGTCAGAAAAAATATAGAAATAAAAACTAATATCCATCCATCCATCCTCTTCCGCTTATCCGAGGTCGGGTCGCGGGGGCAGCAGCTTAAGCAGAGAGGCCCAGACTTCCCTCTCCCGCCACTTCTTCCAGCTCTTCCAGGGGAATCCCAAAGGCGTTCCCAGGCCAGCCGGGAGACATAGTCCCTCCAGCGTGTCCTGGGTCTTCCCCGGGGCCTCCTCCTGGTTGGACGTGCCCAGAACACCTCACCAGGGAGGCGTCCAGGAGGCATCCTGATCAGATGCCCGAGCCACCTCATCTGACTCCTCTCGATGTGGAGGAGCAGCAGCTCTACTCTGAGCTCCTCCCGGATGACTGAGCTTCTCACCCTATCTTTAAGGGAAAGCCCAGACACCCTGCGGAGGAAACTCATTTCAGCCGCTTGTATTCGCGATCTCGTTCTTTCGGTCACTACTCATAGCTCATGACCATAGGTTAGGGTAGGAACGTAGATCGACTGGTAAATTGAGAGCTTTGCCTTACGGCTCAGCTCCTTGTTCACCACGACAGACCGATGCAGAGCCCGCATCACTGTGGATGCCGCACTGATCAACCTGTCAATCTCATGCTCCATTCTTCCCTCACTCGTGAACAAGACCCGGAGATACTTGAACTCCTCCACTTGGGGCAGGATCTCTCCCCCAACCCTGAGAGGGCACTCCACCCTTTTCCGGCTGAAGACCATGTCTCAGATTTGGAGGTGCTGATTCTCTTCCCAGCCGCTTCACACTCAGCTGCGAACCGATCCAGAGAGAGCTGAAGATCACGGCCTGATGAAGCAAACAGGACAACATCATCTGCAAAAGCAGTGACCCAATCCTGAGTCCACCAAACCGACCCCTTCAACACCCTTGCTGTGCCTAGAAATTCTGTCCATAAAAGTTATGAACCGAATCGGTGACAAAGGGCAGCCCTGGCGCAGTCCAACTCTCACTGGAAGCGGGCTCGACTTACTGCGGCAATGCGGACCAAGCTCTGACACGGTTGTACAGGACCGAACAGCTCTTATCAGGGGTCCGGTACCCCATACTCCCGAGCACAGGGATTCCCGAGGGACACGGTCAATGCCTTTTCCAAGTTGGGCAAACTCCCATGCACCCTCCAGGACTCTGCTAAGGGTGAAGAGCTGGTCCACTGTTCGCGACCAGGGCGAAAACCACACTGTTCCTCCTGAATCCGAGGTTCACTATCCGACGGACCCTCCTCTCCAGAACCCCAATAGACTTTTCCAGGGAGGCTGAGGGGTGTGATCCCTCTATAGTTGGAACACACCCTCCGGTCCCCCTTTTTAAAGAGGGGGACCACCACCCTGGTCTGCCAATCCAGAGGCACTGTCCCGATGTCCATGCGATGTTGCAGAGACGTGTCAACCAAGACAGTCCTACAACATCCAGAGCCTTAAGGAACCTCCGGACATATCTCATCCACCCCGGGCCCTGCCACCAAGGAGTTTTTGACCACCTCGGTGACTTCAGTCCCAGAGATGGGAGAGCCCACCTCAGAGTCCCCAGGCTCTGCTTCCTCATGGAAGGCATGTTAGTGGGATTGAGGAGGTCTTGAAGTACTCCCCCCACCAACCCACAATGTCCTGATTCGAGGTCAGCAGCGCACCATCCCCACCATATACGGTGTTGACACTGCACTGCTTCCCCTCCTGAGACGCCGGACGGTGGACCAGAATCTCCTCGAAGCCGTCCAAAGTCGTTCTCCATGGCCTCTCCAAACTCCTCCCATGCCCGAGTTTTTGCCTCAGCAACAACCGTCGCATTCGCTTGGCCTGCGGTACCTATCAGCTGCCTCCAGAGACCCACAGGACAAAAGTCCTATAGGACTCCTTCTTCAGCTTGACAGCATCCCTCCCCGCCGGTGTCCACCAACGGGTTGGGGATTGCCGCCACGACAGGCACCGACCACCTTACGGCCACAGCTCCGGTCAGCCGCCTCAACAATAGAGGCACGGAACATGGCCCATTCGGACTCAATGTCCCCACCTCCCTCGGGCCGTGGTTGAAGTTCTGCGGAGGTGGGAGTTGAAGCTACTTCTGACAGGGGACTCTGCCAGCCGTTCCCAGCAGACCCTCACAACACGTTTGGGCCTACCAGGTCTGACCGGCATCTTCCCCCACCATCGAAGCCAACTCACCACCAGGTGGTGATCAGTTGACAGCTCCGCCCCTCTCTTCACCCGAGTGTCCAAGACATATGGCCGCAAGTCCGACGACACGACCACAAAGTCGATCATCGACCTGAGGCCTAGGGTGTCCTGGTGCCAAGTGCACATATGAACACCCTTATGCTTGAACATGGTGTTCGTTATGGACAATCCGTGATGAGCACAGAAGTCCAATAACAAAACACCACTCGGGTTCAGATCGGGGGGGGCCATTCCTCCCAATCACGCCCTTCCAGGTCTCACTGTCATTGCCCACGTGAGCATTGAAGTCTCCCAGCAAACAAGGGAATCCCCAGAAGGTATGCCCTCTAGCACCCCCTCCAGAGACTCCAAAAAGGGTGGATACTCCAAACTGCTGTTCGGCGCATACGCACAAACAACAGTCAGGACCCTTCCCCACCCGAAGGCGGAGGGTAACCACCCTCTCATCCCCCGGGGTAAACCCCAAGGCACAGGCTCCAAGTCGGGGGGCAATAAGTATGCCCACACCTGCTCGGCGCCTATCACTGGGGGCACCTCCAGAGTGGTAGAGAGTCCAGCCCCTCTCAAGGAGATTGGTTCCAGAGTCCAAGCTGTGTGTCCAGGTGAGCCCAACTATATCTAGCCGGAACCTCTCAACCTCGCGCACTAGCTCAGGCTCCTTCCCCTTCAGAGAGGTGACATTCCACGTCCCAAGAGCCAGTTTCTGTAGCCGAGGATCAGACCGCCAAGGTCCCGCCTTCGGCCACCACCCAACTCACACTGCACCTGACCTCCTTGGCCCCTCCCATAGGTGGTGAGCCCATGAGAAGGAGGACCCACGTTACCTCTTCGTGTGAGGAAACCCACCAACATCCCAGAGTTGAAGCCGTTCTGTACGGAGGAATGGGCTAAAATTCCTCCAAGCTGGTGTGCAGGAATGATCAAAAGTTACCGGAAACATTTAGTTGCAGTTATGCTGCATAGGGGGGCTTTTGGGGGGTCACACCAGATACTGAAAGTAAAGGGTCACATACTTTTGCCATTCCAAAATATTAATCCCAAGGGGAAATTCAAATAATCCAGCAGCAGTATACTGATACAAAGAAACAATATTAAATTAAATAGTAATAAAAATGAAAAAGCAGTCAATAACTTTGAGTAAAGTTAGCATTTACTCCCCCGGGTGGAATTGAAGAGTCGCATAGTGTGGGGGAGGAACGATCTTCTCAGTCTGTCAGTGGAGCAGGACAGTAATATGTAATATTCGATCATTTTCTTCAATAAATAAATGACCAAGTATAATATTTTTGTCTCATTTGTTTAACTGGTTTCTCTTTATCTACTTTTAGGACTTGAGTGAAAATCTGATGATGTTTTAGGTCATATTTATGCAGAAATATAGAAAATTCTAAAGGGTTCACAAACTTTCAAGCACAACTATACATAAGAATGCATGCAGGCGATTAGAAAACGTATCTTGATCACAAGAAAAAAAAGAGTACCAGTGAGTTTCAATGTGATAAAATGATTATTTTCAGATCCCTTTTGTTGTTAAAAAACATTCATCAGAAACACGGAAGGCATGGATCAATACTTACATACTGGTACAAAATCAACATTATTCAAAACTGATCATTTTATATTTGTTATTGATAATTCCTCTGTCTCCCCTTCCCTACAGGTCAAGACTCTGGGTGTCATCTTTAACAGTGCTCTATCCTTTCAGTCCCACATCAATAACATCTCCCGGTCTGCATATTTCCACTTGCGTAACATTAATCGTATTCGCACCTACTTCACTCCCCACACCACTGCTACCCTTGTTCATAGCCTTGTCACTTCTCGTCTGGATTGTTGCAATTCCCTTTTATTTGGTCTTTCTCGCAAATCTCTTTATAAGCTTCAGCTGGTCCAGAATTCAGCTGCCATCATCATTACTAGAACCCCCTCTACTCACCATATCACTCCCGTTTTGCAGCAGCTTTATTGGTTTCCAGTTCAGTTCCGAATTCAATTCAAAATTCTCCTACTAACTTTTAAGGCTCTCCACAACCTTGCCCCTCCATATCTGTCCGACCTCCTCCGTGTTGCCATTCCCTTCTGTAGCCTTAGATCCTCTTCCTCCATCCACTTGACTGCCCCCTTTACCCGTCTTACCCCCAAGTGGAGCACAGCATTGCAGTTGCTCTGCTCCCCAGCTCTGGAACTCATCTGAGCTCAGAAATATTGAATCCTCCTCACTTTTTAAATCTAAACTTAAAACTTGTTTAAGACTGCTTTTTCTCTTTGATTACAATTGCTCTGTCTGATTTTAATTTTTATATTTTAGTTTTGTTTATAATGTGTCTTATCTATTGTTCGGTGTCCTTGAGTGTTTAGAAAGGCAGCTACAAATAAATACAATATATTATTATTATTATTACTTAACAAATGTCTAAAAATTGACTTATTTTGTAGGTTTAAAAACCTTTTCCTCTGTGTCTCATGCCCTTCATTGTAGAGCAGCAAAATAAAAAGTACTTTAGAACACATTTTCATGTGGCAAATGCATATATCTCAAGTTTGTGAAGAAACAAGTTCGACTTCAAAAATACCAAACTTATCCTTTACTTCCAATTTCTTTTCACAAGTATATTTCATGCCACCGATGGACCACAAATGCTAGACTATAGGGTTTAACAAAACACACTTGTGAAGTGGCCGGTTAAGAGGGGTATTAGGAAATGCACAAAAAAAAGCTTCATACATTATGTACATGCATTTTAACATTGCACTTTAAACTCTAAGATTAATTGATTCTGGAAGAAATCCCCTGACTAGATTACCTGAGAGGGCTACCAATGAATCCTTAGTAGACATCTGCTTTGAGTTCTTGACTGTCGATCCCAAACCCACCACAGGATGCACTCAGTTCAGTGTTCCAGTAAGTGGCTTTGCTCAGAGTGACAGGTCTGTACTCCTTCTGCTTGATGCTGCTCTCACTATTACCTTCTGGTGTTGCAGTTTTGCTAAGATGCTCCTACTTCTCAGTCTGCATATGAACGTTTTTATGTCAACTCATTTAGAACTTCTGAAAGGACTATTACTCACCTGTATCAACACAAGCTGTGAAATTCCTTGATTTGTTTCCTTCATATCTCTCTCTTGTGATTCCAATCCCCAACAACAAAATCATTCCAGTCTGCATGTCAGCCTAGAAAATCTCAGTGCCTCCCTTATGGGAAAACGTTATACACTTAAATGTTATGAGAAAACACAATAGCATTTTGTGAGATGGCCAGTTCAACTCATGAATCCATGTTCTTTCACTGTCTCATCTAGTCAACTATACCAGTCATATGTTGTCATTAACATACAGTAGATGGCTTCCTCAGCTTTAATCTTGTGTAATAACTGTGACAGAAGTGCTTACCATAAGTAGTAGATTAACACCTCAAAACGAGTTTTACTTTGACCATTTTACATGCTATGTGCGAGGGAAGCGTGACAATGGTGAGGTCTGTGGTAGGAGTGACAGAGGTGGGATTACATCAAGGATCGGCTCTGAGCCCTTTCTTATTTACAATGGTGATGGACAGGTTGACAGACGAGATTAGACAGGAGACCCCGTGGACTATGATGCTTGCTGATGACATTGTGATCTGTAGCAATAGTGGGGAGCAGGTTGAGGAGACCCTGGAGTGGTGGAGATATGCTCTAGAGAGAAGAGGAATGAAGGTCAGTAGGGACAAGACAGAATACATGTGTGTAAATGAGAGGGAGGTCAGTGGAATGGTGAGGATACAGGGAGCAGAGTTGGCGAAGGTGGATGAGTTTAAATACTTGGGATCAACAGTACAGAGTAATGTGGATTGTGGAAGAGAGGTGAAAAAGAGTGCAGGTAGGGTGGAATGGGTGGAGAAGAGTGTCAGGAGTGATTTGTGACAGAATGGTATCAGCAAGAGTGAAAGGGAAGGTCTACAGGACAGTGATGAGACCAGCTATGTTATATGGGATGGAAATGGTGACACTGACCAGAAAGAAGGAGAAAGAGCTGGAGGTGGCAAAGTTAAAGATACTAAGATTTGCACTGAGTGTGACGAGGATGAACAGGATTAGAAATGAGGACATTAGAGGGTCAGATCACTCAGGTTAGACGGTCTGGAGACAAAGTCGGAGAGGCGAGATTGCTTTGGTTTGGACATGTGCAGAGGAGAGATGCGGAGTATATTGGGAGAAGGACGCTAAGGATGGAGCTGCCAGGGAAGAGGAAAAGAGGAAGGCCTAAGTGAAGGTTTATGGATGTGGTGAGAGAGGACATGCAGGTGATGGGTGTAACAGAACAAGATGCAGAGGACAGAAAGATATGGAAGAAGATGATCCGCTGTGGCAACCCCTAACAAGAGCAGCCGAAAAAGAAGACAACATGCAGAAGTATCCTTTAACATGTTGCTTTGATTATTAGACTTTATGTAGCAGCACTCACCAGACATGACTGCTGGAGTCCCAATAAGTAACAGAAGCCATGTAAATTACAGTTACATTAACTATCCCAGTTTCCTTTCTTTTTTAACTCTCTCATCACCTTGCCAAGCAGTTTATAATCTCTATAGCCAAACCATAATCTTGGAATATCTTTTTTTCTTGCATAATGTAACCCTCCATGACACCAGATATTTCTAAAATATTTTTTTGGTTTGTAACAATTCTACAGCTGAAGAGAATTAAGAGCACAAACCTGTGGAGAGATTCTCATAAAGCTTTTGCTCAGCCTACTTTATGAAACTATCTCTTGGTGGTCATTCTTTTTCTTTGCCCAAAGCCCCTTTTCTTCATTGAGGTGTTCAATTATCTTCACAAGCCGTGTGTTCGTTTCCTTCCATTTATATGTCTAAGAGCAAAGGCCCCAAGATGTATTAGTTGCAGGCCCTGGAAGGTGTTTTGCAACCAATGCTGACTTCATCGTGTTTAAGGTAGCTTGTCACAGAAATTGATGAAACAAGTTACCCAGTGTCTTAGCTAATAAAAATGCCTTTGGACACATTGCACTAATGGCACCTAATGAGCTATGTCAGGCTGATTGGTTGAATATATTCTAATTTGGTGAAAGATTCCTTAAAGTGCCAAGTGTGCTTGTGTTCATGGGTATGATTTACACTGAGTTTACTCAGTTAAGTGTCTGGAGAGTCACAAAGTAAATTCATCTTAGGCTAATAGTTGGTCATATTTGTATTCCGCCATTAGGCAGACGTCTTGTTTATATGAGCTCAGAATTGACCAAGGATATGAGATTGGTAAAGCTGTGTATTAATAATAAGTTGGGCCATACGTGGTGCATTTATTCTCTTGGTTATTCATTAGTTTGTTGCTGTTATTTATTTTTTTCCAAACAACTGGCAACTTACATTGAACAGACTCCAGTTCAAGTAACAGAGAACTCGTTGGATCTCCAGAAGCCTTGTTACTTGTCAAAATACTGGTTTGAGCTAAAATTCATAAAGAAATCACACTCTACACGTCAAAGGGGAAGAGTACACCACAGACAAATAAAAGTCTTTAAAATAAACTTTAGATTACTACAAGTCACAGGAACAAAACTTTAAAATATGTGTTTATTCACAGTCTTCATGTGTGAACTGAGAAACATTTTTTTTTCTATGTGATGTACAAATTAGCCACAGGCTAAAAGACTGACTGCAATGAAAACTTACATACAGCAGTGCTCCCTGAATTATGCCAAGTAAACAGGCATTAATTCTCCAAAGTGTAGCGGTCAGGTGCCACTAAAATTCACACCGTGATTTATTTTTTATAGTGGATCCCAGGGTCGTTCTCAGCCTTTGCTTGACCCGCACACACTCACAACAGAGACAAAAATACAACACACTGGAGAATAACAATAATTAAAGAATGTAATACAATTAAATCCTATACATGAAAACAATAATACCAGCCCTGTACCCCTATGACGATATCAAACATATAAAAACAAACAACTCCACACAGCAAAGTCAATGGAAACAACACCGGCTGAAATGAAAGATGATGACAGCGAGTCCAGAGACCTGCACGCTGCAAGGGAATGAAACACAGTCCTACCGGTAGCCACTGTATGGGTGAAGATGGATGGATGGTTCAAGAGCGCTCCTTTTCTTGCGGGGAAGCCAATGAATCCATAATCAATCCTCAGGACACAGGCAGACAGAAGACAATCCAGACTCCAACAACGAATACAATCCAGGACACAAAACTAATTACGGTTTAAACAGAAGCCAGTCTCACAGGTAAAGGGAGCCAAAATACAACAACAAAACACACTCTTTTTTTCCTTTGGCCATCTGCCCTCCTTTTAAACTACTTTGACCACCTTTGACCCCAACAGCCCCTGCAGGGACTGCTGGGAGATGCAGTTCTCACTACTATAGTAGCACTGCTACAAAAGTATGGATAACTGAAAATATAAATGATTTAAAATTATTTTATTTTAAAGGCCAGCCATTGTCCTTGATAAGTTCAATTTTCAATTATAGGATTGCTACTAAAATACAATGAATATGTAGCTGACTAAAATGGATAAATACACATTTTCTTATGAGTCACCCTGCTTTATAAATATTGTTTTAGACTCATACCTGTGCATGGTTTTCTTGTGACTATTTCTCAAATAAAAGTTCTTCTCTGTAAATATTTTCTTCTGTTCTGAGGCTTTCTGCACAAAACATTGACTGTGCACAGAACCAAGCAGTCTGGATATTCCTGGATTAGCAATACAGTGTAATTCAAAAAGAATTAAAATTTGAAATGTATCGCTTAGTAACTATGTATCATGAATACATTGTCTAAACTGCTTTGTAAAGAAATGTTCACAGTTTTTAGTTATTCTTACAAATGCTCAATAATTGCATGTCACGTGTCATTCTTGCAGACTAATTCATCCCAGATTCACTGTGGGCAGCAGCCATGGTGTGCTCTTTCTTTTTCTCAAGTGCGAAATTCTGGAAAAAAAAATAAGGGTAACTCTAAAATTTGGTACACACTATATGTTCATACAGTAGTTACGGTAGTTACTGAAGGTGAAAACTCTGATGAAGGGAAACATCAGACCAGTGTTCTTACAAGGAGTAAATTTATTTTGATATTTTCATAATTGTATTACAAAATACCATTTGCATTATTGTATATATATATATATATATATATTTTTTTTACAAATGAGAGATTAAATATAAATTGTAGAGACTATACCTGTATAGTCGGATACCTACATTTTCACAAATCATTTGGCTACGTGTAGCAGTCGTACTTTCTTAGAGGATCTGGAACGTAGTGCAAACAATGATGGCGCATCTTACGCCAGACGTTAAGAACATTTTAGCTGATAATAATAAAGTAAAAGCAGCAGCATCAAAATGAGTATTCCAATGTTTTGTTCTCTGCAGCTCTTAGCTGGCTGTCCATCCTGCTGACTGCCTTGTCGTGTCACTTTGTGCAGTATCAGCATAAAGACATTAACTAGACT
Organism: Polypterus senegalus; assembly: GCF_016835505.1. Classification (NCBI taxonomy): domain Eukaryota; kingdom Metazoa; phylum Chordata; class Cladistia; order Polypteriformes; family Polypteridae; genus Polypterus; species Polypterus senegalus. The sequence continues at coordinate 30,970,648 of NC_053159.1, forward strand.
GAAGGATTAGTCCTGCAAATCCAGCAGAAGTTAAAATCTACAAAAGATGTAATAAGGCAGATATATACAAGTGTTTAATTGAAATAAATGTTGAAAAGACCTGATTTAACAAGCAAAAGTCTCTTGTCCATGTTTGTTTTTTCAAGCCACTTGTCTCACATAAGGATATTCAGGCACCAAAGCTTGTAAGGTGGGATTCTGCCCTGATTTGGGCATCAGTCTCATGTGTCTTCCTATATCTTGGATCTCAAGTTAGAATTTTTGTTCCACTTATCTTAGTGTCAACTTTTGTCTTAAGGAAGGTAGCAAGCTCCTGAATCCAGCACATCCAATGTGTAGGAGAAACTGAGGTTGATCCTAGAAACACTCTGCATGTTTTTCTCATCTTTGTTTTGTCATTTTCATCATTCACCCTAAAGATATTTCCTTAGCCTGTTGAAACATTTTAGACAAATCAATGACACATTTTGTACTGGCTTTCAAAATGTCTGTTTGTCTCTTGACCCAATTATATTCTAAAGCAGAAGAAGAAGAGCTTCAAGTAAGCAATCTCATCTGTGGACCCCTCTATCAACTACCTGCAGGAATGACTGAAATGGAAGCTGCGCCTATTAAGTTTTTCAGGACTGTTGGATGCCATGTGAGAGAATTCTCTGAAGATGTCCAAGTAGGTGGTATCGCCTAAAATAAAAGAACAAAGGTAATATGACTGTTTGACTGAAGGATCAAAGAGAACATTTTAAGTATAAAGTTAGGCACAACAAATTGCTATGTAATGAAAACTATGTAGTTTGGCAAAGAAACAATTTCAAAATGTGTGCCTTGCACGGTTTTTATGCCTCCAACAATGTTTAGTAACAATAGCAGTACCAAAGAATGGATGAACTAGTCAAATAAATGCCCAGAACAGCTATTTAGTGAAAAATTAGTTATTAGTTTTTCTCTGATAAACTTTGTTCTTAACACATTTTGTTTAAAACAAGTGTTATTAATTGAACAAAAAGAACCTGAGGTTTGTATTTTTTCTTATGAGTAAATGACTTCCATGTATGTTCTAAAACCATGTCCTTGGCTAAGGGGAGCCAGAGCCTTTTTCCATAGCACCAGATTATGCTAGATCATCACCAGACAAACTCATGCACACATAGCGTCACCAATTAATCATATATGCACGCCTGAGGATGTGATTGGACTTTTGTCCAATGATATGTGACTTGATTTTAATATTCAAAGCTATGCTCATAATAAACCATTGTACAGTGGCTGCAAGTGTTTATTCCTATCTAGAATGTTAGAGATAAATTCCACTTTCCAAATAAAATCCTCTTTTTTTTAGTCAAATACCCTGTTATTGACCATGACTCATGGCTCAACAGTAGTCAGTGTCTTTCTTAACCAGGATTTCTGTACACTATTTAGTTCGTTGACCATTATTCTATCAACTTTGGTAATACATTTTATTTTAACACACAAACATATTATCTATTTTGTTCCTTCTAGTTATTAAAAAAAATTCTAATATTCAGATATGATGTGACTTTCTAAAACTAACAATCCATCCTTCATTTAATCTTTTTAATTAGGTTTAGGTTTACAGAAGCTTAACCTATCCCTAAAAGCACTTGGTGCTAGGTGAGAACCAAACCTTAAAGGAGTACCAGTACTCACCCATAAAGGACACGTTAAGAGTTATCAGTTAGCCTAGCATGTACATGTTTGGAGTATAGCAAGAAAACCAGAATACCCTGAGAGAAATATGTGCAGACTTGGGGAAACATGCACATTTCTCAGAGTGCTTGGGCTGGAATTTGAACATAACACTCTGGAGCTGCGAAACAGCAGGACTAACCACAATATTACTTTCTAAAAATGTGATCACTTCTAGTCAAGGACTTTTCAGTACACTGAATGTGGCACCCTGTTTGGAGGCATTCATGCTATCCAGATATATTTTTGATTTAACAACATATACGATTAGTATTTCAGCAGACACAGACAAGATACACAGAACAAATGCCAAATTAAGTAAACAGCTGAAATAAAGAAGTGTGGCTTAAATGGAATTCACCAGTCACAGCAGCCTTGCACAGGCAAATCTATAACCCATTTCTTACATGCAATTAGCAGAGAAACAAGAACCCTTATGAAGAAAGAATTACAAGTAGAAGGCAGAATTAGCTTATGATTAAATGTTTAGCCAGAGCAAAAATAAACATTTTATTCCTCTGGTAGTCAAGTACTGACAGTGGTTGATAACTTGATGTGTAGCCTTCCTGTACATAGTCCAGGTTATATGTTGTGGCTATACACATATTTTGATAACTGTGTAAACTACTGTATAAACCTTCATATTGTGGTTAGTAAAAAGATAAAGTTGAGTGGATAGGGATATTCCAGACTAAATCTCATATATTAACCAGAAATATGATATTGCATGGTTGAAAAAAGGGAGACACACATTTTTAATAACTATACCCTAATACTATCCTAAGTTATATTCCACCATGAGTAAAGCTATGTATGTATCTATTATACACACATAAATGCACATAATACATAAATCAATGGAGGCCTTTGAAAACATTACAGCTCAACAATATTCTGTAGTCTTAAAATTTGATATTATTCTAAACATTATTAGATGTAAATCACTGAACCAAAAGTAGGATAACTGCCCAGGAATCCAGATCTAACACTGCTGCTTTTTTTCTTGCATGAGTACATGAAAAGCATTGTCTTTGCTGCAAAAGCCTGTGACAGAAACCAGCTAATTTAAAGAATTGCCTTAGCTGTAGTGATCAACAAGACACCAGGACAGAATGAAGAATAGTCTTGACTATCTGAAACTTATTTGATTTTTTTCTACTTTATTTTCATACAAATATTAGGCCTTTTGTTTAGTGTTTACTGAATTATAACATTCTGAATCGGACCCATTATTTTATGGAAACCTTGTACACGTGAGTCAGACAATAATTACGAAATAAATGTTTTAAATCTGTTTTTGTTCCAAAGAGTTATGTTTTCTTGATATTGCTTGTATTTTTTAAGTACACTCATATCAAAGCAGATGTACAGCTATACTCTATAAGCCATGTTTTAACAGTTTACCATATCTGGAGTAATTTACAAATTATTGCAGACTTCAGTTTGCTCAGACTGGTAAATGAGTTAATACAATCAGAGAAAAGAAAAGATGAGTTCAGTCAAGAAAAGAAATAGAGAGAAAGCTTTGTCAAGATTTTTTTTTATTTTCAGTGTTTCAAAAGACAGTAGGAAAAAGCAGACATATAAGCAGCAGTGTAAATTATACAAAGAAATATTAAGATGCAGAATATCACGTCAATTGACGATACTGACAGCACAGATTGTATTGGCAAAAGCAAGATTATCACAGTATTTTTTTTTAAAGTAAAAAGCAGACAAGAAAATAAAAAGTTATAATGCTGCATATTCACAACTTCAACAAGCATTTTGTTTAAATTAATTTTTAACACTTTGCTAAATGTATTTGCTAGCCTAATCCACAAGTTAACCATTTTGGTCACTGGTAAAGAATAAAAGTTTCAAAACACACTTCCTGCTCTGTAATGCTGAAGGAAACTGAGTTATTTAAATTTTGGTAACTAAATAACTTTATTTTTAAAACACAAGTTTTAAAACGGTTTTCACAGTAACTACTTGTGTCTTTATATATTTTTTTGTTCATATGGTTATCTGATCCTGAACCAATGCCCTGCAAATAATGCAGAAGCAGCTTCATTCAGAACTGTACGCTTACTTCTCTCTTCAAAGTGTCTTTGGCAAAAAGCAACACATCTCTGGATATCCAGATTTTGATTCTAAATTGTAAAAGTTTACCTAATATGCTTTACATGCACACACAATAAACAACATTTAGTATATTATTAGTGCGATGACAAAACCTTCAAAAGGGCTTTTCATCAAACACATTAACAAAGTAAAAATTTTATTGTTAACTGCACATAGATAGCAAGAAGTGAAAAGTTTTAAAGGATAAAGTGAACATTTGGAGATGCTGTCATCTGAAAATCAAAACCAAATATGTTTACAAATATAAATTTGCATTAGTGCACAACAAATATGAGTTATAAAACAGAAATCTACTAGATAGGAAAAAGGTTAAGACATGGAAAAACCAATTAAACAACAACAGTTGCAATTAATTAGGTGAAAAAACTGCCTTTAAACAAAAGGAATCTGCCTTTGTGGGCCACACTTCACAAATATGGCACCAGACAACACTGGAGAAAGGATGCATGTGCAAACTCTAATCAAGACCTACACAAAAAAACTTGTAGCATGTCAAATCAGATTCAGCACCAGCCAGCACACCACACCACGTTTCCTTCAACTGTGCTGATGCTTCATTATAACAAATAGTGTGCCCATTGTTGTCTTGCGAGATTAACAATGGAATTATCAAAGCAAAGATTCTGCCAGTAGTACAAATTTTGAGCTTTCTGTAATTCCTGTAGTCACTTTAATCAGCATAGGTGTTTTAGCCTTACAATGCTATAGCATTAAAGAACAGCTGTAGGATGTAAGTATTATATTCTGTACAAGTAGTGGCCAAAAAGCAGGGACATAAAGCATATATACACTTCCTCTGTTAATAAAACAATTCATAATCCATTACGCTCAGATGATGGTCAACATGGTTAGAAGAAAAAAGCGTTAATTGATTTGAAAGATAAATAACAAAATTTACAAGTTGTAGAAAAGAATTTCCCTAAAGGCTAAATGACACTGAAAACAAGTCAGACTGATGATGGTACATGATCAACAGTTGAAAGAAAATATTAAAGAGCAGCAGCAAAAAACAAAAATGACCAGAAGTATATAGTCCTGGACTGTTTCAAAGTTAAAGACTAAACAGACAAGCAACCCAAAATCATTCATTTATCCATTTTCTGAAATATTTTTTCCATTACACTGTATTCAGTGAACTGGAAAATTTCCCAAATGAGATGACTAATATAAGAACCAATCCTGGAAAGAACACTAGTCCATGCACACGTCTAAAGTATACTTACTCATACTAGGCTATTTTACATTTCATATTCAATCAGGCAAAATGCCTTTGGACTGTGTAAGTTACTCATTAAAAAAAACCCAATGTGTAATCCATTTTCAAGAAATATATTAATGCAAATTGTAGTGAAGCAATTGTCTTTCAGGACAGCAATATAGTTATCTAGGGAGCAGTCATGCCGTTCCCTAAAAATAAAGTAAACCATAATGCCATGGAGTTTTTAAACTAGTACATCTATACTTAGTTGGTCATTGATGTTAGTTATATACATTAATGACATCCACATTTTCTATTTCCATCAACTGAGCATGAGCTGGAAGAATAATAATCTAAACGATTCCTCACACTTTTAGGTTGCAAGATCTTTTGGAGCCAAATAATACCATAATGCTCTATAAATTTAGTTCATATTGTTGTCTCTACATTTTTGACTAATACCGATACAAAAAACATGTTACAGTGCAGGGAATGGCTTTATAATTGACCATACATTCATATATCATGAATTTTCTGTACTTGTTTCAATTCAGCAATAACTGAACCGTAGGGAATGTCAAATATCTAGAATGATGTGTCACTCAGTTGCTGGTGTAGACTGAAACATGTAGCTATAATGCAAAGCTACATCTTCTTTACTTTTATATGTTTTTTTAGAAGCCTAATACTTTACTGTTAGAGAAAATACTGTTCCCAATTTACAAAAAATATATAAAATTTAACACACCTTCAGCATAAGTAGCAGTTGAGTCCTTAAGTGCTATAAAAGATTACCCCATGTCCGTGAGCAACATTGTCCAGCTAGATACTATCTGCGGAGCACTGTGTGTTTCGTTTTACATAGTGATTAATGTTTCTCATTTGTTATTGGAGTAGTGCTCCAAGTCATATGAGAAACACTGTAAAAAATAAAAAAAACTGATCATTATGTTTATGGGGTAAATCCCTACATAAATTTCCCGATATCTTTAATAAAATTCACAAACTGATTAAAGAATAGTGAATAAACAAGGGTAATCTCATTCTTTAGAACCCTATCAATGACAATTAAAAAAAGTATAATCTAGCATAATATTACTTATTAATAGATTCTGAGATACACAAAGGTACATTGAGAATGGTATATTCCCAACTTATATTTACTCATATAAAAGAATTAACTCATTCAAACAACAAAATGGCAACAATAAAAATTCAGGGATATGAGCAGTCCCTTTTTAAATGTGTCTTTTCAACAGCATCCCAGTACTGCAAGCAGCAATATTTGTATTGAAACACGGCTACGAAACAAAGCATATCTATTTAAAAAAATACCATCTGTGGTGTTACAAAAGGAAAAAAATCAATAAATACACTATTCCACTTGGAATATACATAATAATTGCACTAGTTTTCTGGAAGTATTACAATTAAACAAATAGAGAAAGAGACAGTAGTAATACAACATGTTTTCAAGAAGGAGTTGGGGCTAGGCTTGGGGTATGCATTCAAGTAACAAAACAGCATAAAAATAATCCATTGTTAGGAAAAGTGCACATTTGCTTTACATATAAAACAGGTGGTCATGGCCAAGACTACTTTTAGGTAATGCTTTCAGACACATGCAAATACCTCCAAATGACAAACTGCACAGTGGTGTGAATAGTGGAGTGTAAACCAGAAGGACACGCATCACAGAACAATCACCTTCATGTTAAACACTCCTCGTAGTATGTGTATGTGTTTATCTTTTTCCATTTCTTCAAACACTTAAAGATACTTTTACTAACTGTCAGCCTCTACCCAAGAAGAATATGCTTGTTTAGGTTTAGTTGAGTTAAAAAAAAAATCCATATCCCCTTTTTTCCTGTATTAAACTGGAGCAGCAAACAAATGATCTATATCCATCAGTTGTCATTTTTATGCTATCTAATCCCACTCCACCCAAATGTGGCACTAATAGGCCTGCGTTAAAAATTTTATGTTTAAATAACCGCTTGTTGTGAAAAGTGATTTATTAGATATATATTATAAAATGCAACAAAGTACCTTGTTTCTCTAACTGACCATGTGCTATGTGGTGCAGTTTTCATTGGAAAGATTGCTGATAAAATAGCACCAACATTATTCAGCTATTTTTTTCTTTTTTTTTTTTTACTTTAGAAGAGAAAAATTCAACTCTGGCAATTTCTTGTCAGACCTACTCTGTCTTGTGGGCTGGCCTGACCACCATATAAGATCAAAAATAATAAAAAAAGATTCCTTCCCCACTGTCACAGTAGTAGTTACAATATAAACTAAATTTTCAAGCCTGCTGTTAGTCCCCTTGGCAGGCAGTGCTCTACTAGCACTCTTCTATATTAAGGCTAATAAACTCTTGAATGCACTTTCTGTACTGCTGTTCAGTTGGACTGCTGTTGGGATATTGACCTGGTTGTCCAAATGGTCCCTCTGACTCCCTCATTTCCTCGTTCATGCGAGCCAGACGTAGGCTGAAAAGAGAAGAGTGGGAGAAGGATTAGTGAGCTTTTACATAAGGAGTAAGTGTGAATGATGTCATGGAGTGTTACAATCATGACTGACTCCACAGAGAGGTCATAAGAAAGCAACCAAAAAGGATTCAACATAGCAAAGCAAAAACATGCTGGTTAGCAAAGACTTAGTGTCACTGACTAAGAATTGCTCAGGACAACATTCCCACACACTCTACTGCACAGTTGTTTTACCAAAGTTGCCCTTTTTAAGATGCAAACACAGGACCCGAGACTCCGCACTGTCATTTCTAAAGATTAGTTAAAGAAGACCTAGCAGCAGATTTTGCTGCTTTGTTTGTGAGGCAGCTTTTCTGTGCAGCAGCTCCCCCTTACTGTCTGAAAGTGCCACCAGTTACACTTAGTTTAGTACTTTATATAAACAAAACACATATAAAACTCTTTATCACATACTCTTAGCCAGTTTACAGCCAAACATCACATTTTTTGGATTAAAGTATTTGAGACATAATGAAGCCAAATATACCACTTGTTTTTCTGATGACACAGTCATGACCTAATTCAGTCAAGGTGTGAGAAACCATCAGATTGTTATATGCCACTCTGGGATTTTGGTTTTACATGTGAAAATTAAACTGCTTTCAATAATGTTTGGCAGAATGGAAAACCATCAGCAGATTCCTTATCATCTCAAATGTCTATTCTATGGCAGTGTTGCTGACTGTGGTTCATGGAAACCTAACAACTTCTGAAATAGTCCCACAGTGTTTTCTTAATTAATATGCATCAATTTTATATGCTTTGGTTGAGGCATTATATGGTTCTAGAATCTGTATGACACAAATATCACTGTGATCAAAGGAGACAAGTTTATAAGATGTATATATACATAGAATGACTGACCTTAATTACTAAAATGTTCACCGTGGATAGTCCTAATTAACTCTTACTTATCAGGTTTATTCTAATACTCTATCTTCCCTAAACATTTAGCTTAAAATAGTAAGATTTGGCACCTCTGATAATTGTCCATTGTGTTCTGTCCCTGCAGAAAACGAAGAACAGCGTGTAGCAAATTCATGTAATAATGTGTTTTTCTATTTGTAGCCTGGAAAACTGAGACAATATTTTCAGACAATAAAATATTTCCTTTGTAATAATAAAAATCACTTTAGATATATTTCATATTCAAAATGACCATGGACCTCATTCTTCTACTTAGGTTTACTTTCTGCATTAAAGGTTTTATTTGGACTTTCTATATCATCTCATATTCTGCCACATTTTCCCAATTTCACACATTTTGCTTAGTTTACTTAATATAACTTTTCTTATAAGCCTTCTAGGTAATAGCTAAAATTAAATATATACATTACACCAGTTTTATGTCATTAAAATATATTTTATTGTGCAGTAGTTAATGCTGGATGTAGAGAATTCAATTTAATACACTTTTTATTTTAAAATATTTATAACATAAATACACTGATCAACCACAAATACCACTGATTCCCTCTTTATACCTGTCAAGGGATGGTGTATATTAGGCACCAAGGGAGCAGAAAGTTCTTGAAGATTATGTGTTGGAAGCAGGAAAAATGGGCAAGTGTGAGGATCTGAGCAACTTTATCAAGGGCCAAATTGTGATTCATTTGTGCCTAAGGATCATTGATGAACATAGGGAGCAAAGGCTAGCCCATCTGGTCAAATCCCACAGAAGAACTAATGTAACACAAATTTCTGAAAAATGGAATACTGGCCATAAGGGAAAGGTGTCAGAACAAACAGTGCATCACATATTGCTGTATATGGGGCTACGTAGCCGCAGACTGGTCAGAGTGCCTATGCAGATCTTGTATACCGCCAAAAGCACTCACAATAGGAATGGGTATATGAGAACTGGACCATGGAGCAATGGAAAAAGGTGACCTGGTCTGATAAATCATGTTTTCTTTTAGATCATATGGATGGCCAGGTGTGTTTGTGTCATTTACCCAAGCAAATTTGGCAGCAGGATGTACTGCAAACTGCCAGAGGCAGTTACACACCACATAAACCCCTTCATGAAAATGATATTCCCTCATGACAGTGGTCCGTTTCAGGAGGATAATACACTCTCCCACACCACAAAATTTGTTCTGGAATGATTTCAGGAACATTACAAATATTTTAAGATGTTGACTTGGCTTCCAAATTCCCCAGATCTCAATCCAATTGAGCATCTGTGGGATAGATGGGGAAAAACAAGTCTGATCCATGGAGGACCCACCTCACAACCTACAGGATTTAAAGGATCTGCTGCAGACCCCTGTGACCCTGTAGTTAGGATATAGCAGGTTGGATAATGGATGGATGGATGTTAATGTCTTTTTGCCAGATACCACAGGACACCTTCAGAGAGTCCATGCCTCAATGGGTCAGAGCTGTTTTGGCAGCATGAGAGGTACCTACACAATATTAGGCGGGTGATTTTAATGTTGTGACTAATCTATGTATAATCAGTGTATATTACCACAAGATAAGTGTGCTGTCTAGGTATTTTGAATATTTGCCTGTCTTTTCATCAAGAAAACAAATTTTGTTATCTATTAAAAAAAAGTCTATGCTTTACATTTAAAAAAAATTTGAACAGCTATGAAAAAAAAAATCTTCTAGCATTGTTATTCCATGGAAGACCCAAAGAGTGTCTGATTTAAAAAGAACATGTTGTAGAGCTGAGCGTAAATGGAGGAAAACTAAACTAACTATCCATTATGAAATATTGAAGGTTAAAATAACAGAATACAATAACACAGTCCGTCTTGAGAGGCGCTGCTATTTCTCTAAGATTATAAGTAACAATGCTAGTAATCCCAGAGTCTTATTTTCTACGATTGATCGTCTGTTAAACCCAGGTAACACAAAGGAATGCCTCCAAAATACTTCCAGTGAAACCTGTGAGAACATTGCTGTATTTTTCAATCAAAAAATTAATGATATTAGAAATAACATAGTACATCTCTTCAACACTGCGGATCCACCTAAGCCCCAGTACTCCGTTATAAACAAATTAAATTCTTTCACCAGGATAGATTTACATAAAATAATCTCTCAACTGAAACCCTCCACCTGTGTCCTTGACCCAATACCAACCTGGTTTTTCAAGGAAATATCAGGCGTGCTAATTGATAATATTCTTGACATAGTAAATTCGTCATTAAATACGGGGGTCTTCCCAGACTGTCTTAAGACTGCTTTAGTTAAAGCCCTACTCAAGAAAAATAATCTTGACCCCTCTGCTTTTGAAATTTTACACCCATCTCTAACCTGTCCTTCTTAAGTAAAATTCTAGAGAAGGCAGTCATTATGCAGTTAAATGACCACCTCAATAAACATGCTATTCTTGATAAATTTCAGTCAGGTTTTAGAACAAATCACAGCACAGAAACTGCACTCGTTAAAGTAGTAAATGACTTGCGGGTAAATGCAGACAAAGGCCATTTATCTGTTCTCATCCTCCTCGATCTGAGTGCCACATTTGGCACCATTGATCACAATATTCTTAGAAATCGCCTTAGTCAATGGGTGGACCTCTCTGGCAGTGTCTTAAATTGGTATGAATCCTACCTGACAGGGAGAAAATTCTTTGTTAGTTGTGGTAATCAAATCTCAAAGACACATGATATATGGTGTTCCACAAGGCTCTATCCTGGGTCTGCTGCTCTTCTCAATCTATATGCTTCCATTAGGTCAGATTATCTCAGGTTACAACGTGAGCTACCACAGCTATGCTGATGACACACAGCTGTACTTATCAATAGCACCTGATGACCCAGACTCTCTCGATTCACTAACACAATGTCTGACTGGTATTTCTGAATGGATGAATATTAATTTTCTCAAGCTAAATAAAGAGAAAACTGAAATTTTAATGATTGGCAATAATGGATTCAATGAGGTTATCAGAAATAAACTTTACGATTAAACGTTAAGAAGTAAAAAACATAGGCGTAGCTGTTGACTGTAACCTGAATTTCAAATCACATATTCATCAGACCACTAGGACAGCATTTTTTCACTTGCGCCACCACCACCTACTCAAAGCATCATGATGCTCCAACATTGATGGGACTAAAAGCCAGAAGTCTACGTGACCATCATCATCAAGTCCTTCCGTAAGAACCCTAAATCCAAAGAGGGCTGTTTCATTTATGTTAGGTAGACTGCCCAGAGGGGACTGGGCAGTCTCATGGTCTGGAATCCCTGCAGATTTTATTTTTTTCTCCAGCCGCTTGGAGTTCCTGGCCATCGGACCTTACTCTTATTCTATGTTAATGTTGACTTATTTTATTTTCTTACTGTGTCTTTTATTTTTCTATTCTTCATTATGTAAAGCACTTTGAGCTACATTTTTTGTATGAAAATGTGCTATATAAATAAATGTTGTTGTTGTTGAAGTACAAGCCCATGCTATTTTTTATTTGGCAAAACTGTTTATAATTTTTTAAAGCAATCACATCAGATTATTTTACATAACAAGCATTTGTGTTACACACTATAGATGAAATTCCTTTCACAGTTCACCATTATAGAATCCAACTGCCTTCTACCAGTGAAGGGTACTTACAGTGTTACAATGTCTGCATTGGCAGCTTCCACAGCAATGCTAAGAGGATCTTGTCCATCCTCATCAACATCATGCTGATTGGCTCCTCTTTTCAAAAACAGACAGACTTGGCTACAAGTGAAATGAAAGCAAATAAGCAAACCTTAGTACAATATAAGCTTTACTCATCTACAATTATCATTATAATAGTAACAGTTGTTTCTCAACATGTTACACAATAATAGGCACAACACACCAAAGCTCAATTAATGCATTTAGAATGAAGAAAACAAGATAAAAATGACCATGTTTAAATATAGTAAACATGTATGAGTATTAAGGAAGTTCAAGTAGAGACAAAACACTATAGATAGATAGATAGATAGATAGATAGATAGATAGATAGATAGATAGATAGATAGATAGATAGATAGATAGATAGATAGATAGATAGATACTTTATTTGTTCTGAGGGGGAAATTAAAAATAACATGCACTCCAAAAAATAAATATATTGAAAACAAACAACACCTTCACAATCACACATAGAACATCTGGCTTGGATTATGAAGGGCTGGTACTGTGAATACAGGATTTTAGGTGGCGGAACCATGAGGTCAGACCTGCTCCGATTGTGCCACAGGTTTATATTTATGTAATATTTGGATAGAGCAGGGTCCACGAAAGGAACAGGCCTCAATAAGTCTTTGACTTCTCCTTTGAAGTCACTAGCATTAAGAATGACTCATCAAAAAGACATTGATATAGAGTGAATCATTTCTGTTGCTGAACCAGCCAGGATGATGTAACTTACTTTCCTGGGCTATCACATGGACAAATTCAGTCACTAATTGAATGCCTAGAGCACACATTTAGTTTTAATAATACTGTGCTCCCTTTTTCATCGCTGCACATTTACAAAAATCTCCAGTCCTCCTCTTGCTTCTTCCACTTAGTCAGATGAAACCCATCCAGTATTAAATATTGTCTGAAATATGAGGTGTAAGCCAGTTCTCTGCAGTAATCAAATATCACAGTACCTGAACTTGCTGTAACTCCCTATGAAATATAACAGTTCAAATAACTTATATGAAAGCAACTGAACATTTCTCATTATTTGAAGTCAGCCCAGGTCTGAATGGTGAATACATGGTGAATCTTCGGAGAATTCTTATAATTATATAGTGCTGCAAAAGCTCTATCAGATTTGGGAAGCTTGTTCCACAGGTGTGAAGTAAAAAGCTAAACACGGGATTGCCTCAGGATGCATAGGACAGCCAAAGGGATGGAGAATTATGAAATAAGGACACATATGTATGTATAAGGAGTGAACTGGCAGTACAGACAGATGAAGTGACAAATTTGCAGTGATACAAAAGAAAGGAAGAAGTATCTTACAATAAAAGCTTAATTTTACCGGCAGCCCATACAGCAATAGCAAGATAAGGGATGAAAAGTGGTTTTGCATATTTTCATAAGAAGATATTCAGGAAAGTGTTAGACTTTATTGTATTTGAAGCTACTTATAGTAAAAATGAAGGAAAAAAAGAAATCAATGTTTATATTTTTTTTTGTGCAAGGATTTTAATCATATTAATGATTCATATTCGAAAATGTTGTCCTGTACTCTCATGTCATTTATTAGGCAGGTCACGTATTATGACACTTTCAATGGAAATGTCTCTATATTATTCTTAAGACTGAAAGATACCAAATGCAAATGAATGTCTTACCCAGTGTGCCCCAAATATGTTGCATGGTGAAGTGGTCCTCGGCCCCTAAGGTCTCTTTGGTTAACATCAGCTCCATTCTGAAGCAGAAACTCACAGGCTATCAAAGAACCCTGGGAGAAGAGAAGAAAAAGGAAAGAAAATGTGAAGAATGTGATAGATTTGGATACTAAAACCTCAGATATTTTTGTCTTTAAAAATCCAAAATGTTCTTAAGAGTCTCTAGTTAAAAAGTAAAATCCCACATAAGGAAGGCATTAGAAGTGACTTCTCATGGCCACAAAATAATTCATTCTGGTCTTTATTTAATAGAGTTAATTCTTCCTTAAAACCACATTAAGTGACATACATTCACTTACTTCATAAGAAGTAAAAAAATCAATAAGATGTACTATAACACTGCAATTACTCTTAAAGAATGTCCAAAATACTGGCAACTGATTTAACAAAAGAAAATGACACCACAGCTAAGGGGATTCAGAAAGTACGTATTAAGAGAAACCACTTTCAGTAAGAAATTAAAACTAGGGAGAATATTTATGCATTTTTTGACACTTTTCATTAAAAAGGAAAAGGAATTTCAGTTAACTTAAACACTGAACAAAGCTAAATGTTAACAAAAATGATAATAACTTACAAAAAGCAAAAAACAAGCTTTCAGTGAGAAATAAAGTCAGTGTGGCATGGCAGTGAGTTTGTTCCAAGTCTGGTCATGGGTTGTGTGGAGTTTGCTTTTCTTCCACATCCCAAATGTAGGTTTTAGGTTGACTAACAACTGTAAACTGGCCTGGTATGAGTCAGTTGTTTTCTGCGTTTAATTTCATTCTTCTGGGCTAGGCTACAGCACACTACAAATCTAAGCAGATTAACAGGATGGAGAATGGAAAGGAGTAAAGCAACGTTTCTCAACCTTTAACTATTTGTGACCCGAGTTTTCATAACAGTTTTAATCGCGCCCCCCCTCACGTTTTTTGAAACCCTAATAAAATTTATTTATATATTTTTTGCTGCTGATACACCGCTACAAGTTTTATTATACCTACTTAACTTTTATCGACATTTATCTAACTCTATATTTATTTTTCTAGTATCAGAATGTAGTTTAAGTTAATTTGTTTTGGTTTCAATAGATGTATTTTTCATATTTTAGATTCTTGTTTTCATTTTTTCACATCTTCGCTCCCCATTTTTTGTTACTTCGCACCCCCCTCCAGAGTACAGAAAGATTCAATAGAGAAGTAAAATAAAAACTAAATATATTGGGAAGTTGAATAAAAACATCTGTATCCTATGTCCATACATCTATTTACTAATTAAGGCACAGCAAAATCCAACTGAAAAGCTTGTTACTCAATTTGATGTAATTTAGATAGAAAGAACTGGGGGAAATGTGGCTTTTTTACAGAAGTTCTTTCACTAAATACATAAATAGGTAGGTAAGTAAATAAATAAATAAGCATTTATACACACACACACACACACATTTCGATCTGAACACAGACCACAATGACTATAAAGGAAAAAAATTAAAAAGAAAGAAAAGTTATGACTTGACTGTTTGTATAAAGGCGTCCCCTGAAAGTCTTAAGTGTTAGTGTGTCAGAGAGAGGATGCGCAGCATTGTTCATAATGATAGTCAGTTTTGTTTTAATTCTTTCCTTTGCTACTACCTTCAGGAGGTACAGAGTGCATCCTATAACTAAGCTTGCCCTTTTAATTAGGTTGTTGATTTGGTAGCCCTCTTTTGAAGTGATGTTACCAGCCCGGCACACTATAGTGTAGAAAAATTGCACTGGCCATCACAGAGTTATGGAAGATGTGAAGGATGTCACTTAATCACATTAAAAGGATACAGTCTCCTAAGGAAAAGAGCCATCTCTGCCCTTTCTAATATAGTTCATCTGTGTTCCAAGGCCAGTCCAACCCGTCGTTACTGTGGACCCCCTCTACGTCCACTACTTGAATACTGACCAGACATCAAGGCTGTTTGGTGTGGTAAAAGTCAATAACCAGTTCTTTGGTTTTGCTGATGTTAAGATGCAGGCAATTTAAAGATTAATTTAAAGATGGGGTTGTGGGTACTACACAATAGTAGGAGTAATAGTGGTATTGGTAGTAAGAGTGAGAGAATTAGGAGAAGTAGTAGGAGTTGTAGCAGACTCATCACTATCAACTTCCAGACAGTCTTCAGAAGCCTTTAAAAAGGCTAACAGAATGTTAGGTTATAGAGAACAATGTTATGAGTTAATGCTCAAGCTTTATAACTCACTGGTGAGGACCATCTGGAGCACTGTGTACAGTTTTGGCCTCCTTGCTACAAAAAAGACATACTGTAGCAGTGCTAGAAAAAGTCCTGATAAGAACAGTTACACTGATTCAGAAACTACATTGGATCCATCCATCCATTATCCATCCCACTATATCCTAACTACAGGGTCACGGGGGTCTGCTGGAGCCAATCCCAGCCAACACAGGGCACAAGGTAGGAAACAAACCCTGGGCAGAGTGCCAGCCCACCGCAGACTAAATGGGATGAGTTATGAAAAAGAATAAAAGAGCTCACAGCCTTATCAGTTTAAGCAAAAGGAGATTAAGAGGTGACATGACTAAAGTGTTTTAAATTATTAAAGAAATTAGTACAGTGAATCGAGACTCTTACTTTAACCTGAGATCAACAAGAACATTGGGGCACAGATGAAAACTTGTTGAGTGTGAATTTCACACAAACACTGAGAAGTTTTTCTCCACACAAGAGAACCATAGGCACATGGAACAAATTAACAAGTATTGTGGTAGACTGTAGGACTTTAGGATCCTTCAAAACTGTGCTGTTATAATGGAAGAATTACATTACACAGAGCTTGATAGGCTGAATGGCCTGTTCAACATGCAACGTCACTATCTGACATTATGATAAATAACCAGTTTTTGTCACTCATGCACTTGCAGTTTACCAGGCAGACACTTCATTTTTGCTACAAAAAGCATCCTGCTGAATTTTCAGGGTCAATGGACCCTGTTTGATGGTCCTATTAGATCACCTGCTCTAATAAAATACTTTCTCGGAATCTCTTTCTCTACTTTTTTTAATAAAAATACACCTACCCCAATTACAGCTTGTATTAGTGGAGTTTTGTTTTCATCTTCATCATTAACCCAATTGATATCCGCTCCATGAGCCAGGGCCTCTGCCATGACTGGTAAATTATGTGCCAGGGCTGCTTTGTAGATGAGTAGTCCAGGATGAAGTTCTCTAACATCCTCAGGGTCTGAAGTTTCTGGTTCAATCTCAGCTTCCCCACTGGATTCTTCTGAAACTTCACATTCTGTGATTATGAAACAAGCAAAATAGATTCATGTCAAAGGGAGTATCTTAATGGTTGAGGACAGGCAAATGCAAATTAAGGCATAGTTGCCTGTAAAATGCAAACTTGTGTTTTTGGTCATTAGGAGCCCTGAAACTTAACAAACTGTAAATACACATCCTTATACTACATCTAACAAGATTACTAGCTGCACAACAATAAGTAGAAATTATATCTGTACTAATTTCAGAACTGCAACAACATACCAAGTGCATGATTTGTGCCATAGCCTACTATTCTATTATATGTTCCAGATTGTACTATGCACTGATAGAAAACAATTCTGCATTAATTTAGTGTACACTTAATATATTGCAATATACTGCAAACATTCAAAGAATACACTTACATACATCACATTTTTGATTTCTCCGTAATATTACCAACATGATCAGTGCAGCTAAGAATTGTATGTACAGAAATCTGTTATTGAACGGAATAGTGTATTTAATTGGCAAAAATTATCTATCGGAGTTTGCTATAAGATACCTGAAGGACTCTTGAGATGGTGAGAAATAAGTTTCTCTGGTCTGATGCGACCAAGATAGAACTTTTTGGCCTTAATTCTAAGCGGTATGTGTTGTGACAACCAGGCACTGCTCCTCACTTGTCCAAAACAGTCCCCATAGTGAAGCATGGCGGTGGCAGCATCATGCTGTGGTGGTGTTTTTCAGCTGCAGGGACAGGACGACTGGTTGCAATCGAGGGAAAGATGAATGCGACCAAGTACAGGGATATCCTGAACAAAAACCTTCTCCAGAGTGCTAAGGACCTCAGACTGGGCCGAAGGTTTACCTTCCAACAAGACAATGACCCTAAGCACACAGCTAAAATAACGAAGGAGTGGCTTCACAACAACTCTGTGACTGTTCTTGAATGGCCCAGCCAGAGCCCTGACTTAAACCCAATTGAGCATCTCTGGAGAGACCTAAAAATGGCTGTCCATCAATGTTTACCATCCAACCTGACAGAACTGGAGAGGATCTGCAATGAGGAATGGCAGAGGATCCCCAAATCCAGGTGTGAAAAACTTGTTGCATCTTTCCCAAGAAGACTCATGGCTGTATTAGCTCAAAAGGGTGCTTCTACTAAATACTGAGCAAAGGGTCTGAATACTTAGGACCATGTGATATTTCAGTTTTTCTTTTTTAATAAATCTGCAACAATTTCAAAAATTCTTCTTTTTGTCTGTCAATATGGGGTGCTGTGTGTACATTAATGAGGAAAAAAATAAATTTAAATGATTTTAGCAAATGGCTGTAATCTAACAAAGAGTGAAAAATTGAAGGGGGTCTGAATACTTTCCGTACCCACTGTATACTTTGTATAGAGTATATATATTTTTTAAATCCAACTAATTGATCCCTTCAGTTGGCTTGCCTGATGTCATGATAAATCCAGTGCCATATCCTACTCATTTGTTTGTAATCTCACACCTACCAAACTGGATAAGACTTTTAGGAATACATAAGAATAAAAAAATTGCATAGTATCCCCTACTACTATGTGGGTCAACTAACAAATGGTCATATAGTGTAACATGATCCAGAACAGTCACAGTGTAGGTAAGCCTAACTGCTTGAATTGCGGGGTGCAGGATAAACAGTTTAACTATTTTGGCGAGGTTCTGCTTTAAAGATGATAAGATAGATAGATAGATAGATAGATAGATAGATAGATAGATAGAGTAAAAGGCTATATTACACATAGACAGTTCTAAAAAAAAGAAAAAAATGATAAATTCTTTGGATGACTACTAAGAAATGTACAACCAATTTGTAAAATGCAGCATAGACATATGGTGTGACAAATGGTTTGCGAGCTGCACCCACCTTCCTCAGTTACACTGTCAACAACAGAGCCAAACAATGGGATATCTGTGCTGCCATCCGTGCTCCCTCCAAGTCCACTGTCACTGCTCAAACCTGCAGGGCCAAAAAGTGACAAAAAGAGTCATTTTAACCTAGCCCTTCTGCAGAAGACAAAATTGTCTCATTAATTATACGCTTCACAAAGAATACAGCTCATCATTACTGAATGATTAACATTTACTGTAGTTGTGTCTCTTTAGACTTTCAGAGCATAAATCCGATCGGTACAGGTAAGACTAAAAAAGAAAAAAATTGTTCCAACAATTCAAAAAAAGAAAGAACACTAGTTTTACAGGTACCTAGCTCTTATAAAGTACCTACAAAATGAAGGCTGTTTTTTGTAAGAGCACTTAAATCCCAACATGAGACTTTCTTAATTGCCCTCTTTGGCCGTGAAAAGAACACAGGGGAGACCCCAGGGTATAGATGAACTGTTTTATTTAATAAAAAAAGTTGGTAATTATCTTATCCCCATGTTTCATATCACAGAACCGGATATAGAAAATAGTGAAAAAGCACTATTTATAAAACTTACTGCGGGGCCCAGAGCCAGTGTCAAAATAAGAAAACAGGCTGTCAAGCTCATCTGGACAAAACAAGGAATCTCTGCGGAACTTCCTCTCTAGAACAGCTGCTGCAGAGTGCACAAACAAGACATTTAAACTTGTTAAATTGAAGTTAAAATAAGAGTTTAAAGACAATGGCTAGAATAAAAAAAAAATACTGCATTTTTCAATATAAAAATTGTTCAGTTATATCTTATTACATATATATTACAGTTATATATATATTACATTTGGCACCACAACAAAATGTTTTTCAAAGCTAAAAGCATTGGCAACTTACAAGATTAATGTAGTTAATTCAACAGGAGTCTGGTAGTGCTTGACGTTAACCTCTGACTTGGAACTTTACAGCTTTCTTTTAGTAGCACCAAACTAGTTAATAAAACTGATAAGCTAAAGGAGCATTCCTATAACCTGTTCTTGTTCTTGGCTGTGGGGATGGTGATGTCAACACACCACTTGTAATCAATGCACAATGATTCTTGTAACATTTTCTTTGCACTGAACAAACCTGCATATTGGTAATTAATGTTACAGGTTCCTATTGCCATGTGCAGTTTCAGACCTCCAAAAATGAATACCATGCTTAATAAGCTAAAGAAATTATACACTTGTCCAGGATGTTTCAATCACTGTGGAAGTCACTGCTCCACTTTTAACATTCCCACACCATACACAACAGAAAAACTAGAAAGTTGTCTGGAATGTTTACTAATGGGGTTGCCCTTATTCTCCTTAGATGCCCAAAATACCTCAACTAGCTTCTGACAACTAAGAGAAGCAGATGCTATATTCTAAATTCCTCCAAGACTGTCAAGCTTATCACTACGAAGGAGAATGATGATGACAGCTTGTAAATTAAATCTAGGCTTGCACTTCACTACTGTATGCTACAATACCTATAATACTGATGCTGCTGCATAAGACCCCAAGACAGTTAAAATACTTCACTTTGCAATACTTCACTTTGCGCAGCTACTTCCCCATCATCTGCAGAGTGTAACCTACTATCATAGTGTAATAATACTGTATATCAAATTATAATATCATATCATATTCTGGGAGAGAAGCTAAAAATAAATTTTAAAACATCTCATTGTCTTTCCATCTATGGCTGCAAACTAATTAGTTCAGTCCATGCAATAGAGCAGAATATTTTACCATTATAAATTTAGAGATGTAATCATTTAATTCTCAAAAATGAATACTGAAGATTGTAGGCACCCACTGGAGAATTCTGTGTGTCTGGCGGGTTCAGGAGTTATTCAAAGTTCATCACCTGATAATACTTTTTGCTAAGATGAATGTTACTTTAGTCTTCCTGAGAACCACCAGCCAGATATTCTGCCTACCCATCTTGAAATGTGTAATTGGTTGCCAAAGCTCCATGAGGTGATCTAAAAATTATTTTACAAGGAATTCAGAAAAAACATTGTAAACCTTGGCCTTTATTTTAAGTTTCATCAAAGCTGTCATCTTTTTAGCTCCCTCACTATTTCACAGCCAGGTCATTTTAACACTTTAGCTTTCTTCTTTAACTTGATAGCCTTTCTAACTGTATGTCTCCATCAATAAGTCCAGGGTTTTGTTGTTTATCGCTAGCACACAAAACCAGTAAGAATTCATTATTTAGATTTAAAACAGGCTTCCAATCATTTCCCTTCATTTGTCTAGCTGTAATACCATGACTTAGTAGGTGGACCCCTTTCAAGCACTGCAACCAATTTTCCCAGAGAAGGTCAAATTACTCTAAATAATTTCAAACTTAATATGTGCAAAGAGTTGTCAAGCTTTTCCTTTCTCCAACCAAAGTCTTTAATGACGTGACTCTCTCATTCATTACCAATGTTGGCTACATTCCACATCCAGGGGTGTCTGAGCATCCCTATACTCATCTTGTGCTACTGCAAAGGAGCAACTTTACAACAGAGGAGCAGTGGCCCAAATTGTAATGTCTGCTTTTAAATCTGAATCTGTGAACAGAGAAAATTCTAAATACTGTATATCAAGCCAGTGCCTAACTTCTGCAGCAGCTCTTCCTCCTACTCGTACATTCAATATACTTTACATGCCCAAAGAGATAGTTTACACTAATGTTGGATTAATATTAAAATTTCGACTTTGGTACTGATACCAAAACAAAACAACATTGAAGCAAGTAACCTTTTGTTTCACAAAATAAAATAAAAATAAACATTTTCCCTTAAAACAATTATTTATAAAATTGAACACCAACTGTAGTAATAGAACAGTTGTGCATTTTAATTTTTTTTAAAATATATTTAGTTTCTGAAATATTTCAATACAGGCCCCCTGCTCGCTTCGCTTGCCAACCCCCGTGCCTGTGCTACACGCTAGCCTCTTTGCGGTTCTGTCGCTCGCGTATGGGGATGCAGATGTACGATTTACTTACTATTTTACATTACAGCGAGTAATTAACCATATTAAAAAATAGTAAAACCTAATAATTTGAAAGTAAATTATGTTTCATGTTGCATTAGAGTTTTTTGTTGTGTAATACGATTTTGTTCTTTTTGGCTTTGACATTAACATGCAAAAACTTTTTAAACTTACACTTTTACTGTGAAACTTTAGTAAAAACTATTTTTTTTAATTAAATTTTCATCAATATCGCATTGAATTTTGATTCTGTATTTGGACTTTCATTGTAACAATGCAACATATAACTGCACGTGATTGACTCTCGTTTCTTTTTCTCTATTAAATAAAACAACTTTTTTGAATGTTTGGCTCCGAGATTTGTAAATTATCTTTGCAAAAGCTATTCTAACGGGAAACTGTTAACATTTTCATACGAATGGCATATCAAGATCTCCTTTGTTGTCTAATGTTATCCCCTGAAGATGTACTACATTACCTTTCTTGGATACATCCTTCTTTGTACAGTAATTCATACGGAGGAAGACCGGATGGTGTTAACGGTTGTAGATATTCTTTGGGAATTTGTAAGTTGATGTTTTCCTCTTCCGCACAATCACCACCAACTGTTTTAGCGTAGTCTATTGATACACATTTAACCAATTTGCCATGTAACCGATCCACATTTTTGGCGTTAATTCGTTTGACTTCATTGTTTCTCGGTGCTAGGATTGCCCGTGTTGATAACCCTTCGTGATGAAATTCTTCAATAAGATTTGGACATAACACGTCATCTTTAATTGGGAACTTAAAGTGAGGAAAATGTTAAAATTTAAAAGAGCTGAGAGAGCAAGAACTGTGTCTGACAAAATCATTCACACAAATGAAAGGTGAAGTTTGAGAGGAGAGCGTGACATGAAAACATCTCATGGCCAAAGTCTCGACTCGCGTGACTTGAAAAAAAATTCCAAAAAGTCTTGTCTCATCACAGGATTTTTTTATATAATTGAGAGATATGAGTATTTCAAAGAAATAAGCAAAATAAAGTGGGAACTTATTAATTAAACTTAAACCTGGAACCAAGCACATTACAAAATGTATTTTTAATATTAATTTCTGAGTGTCGCAATAACCTCTAAGATTACTTTTGTGCCAGCTTTAGATTTTCAGACAGGAAAACTAAAATGTCAATGTTGTTCTCTAACAGACTGGATGTTTTAAAGCAGTGAAATGTGTATTAATTAAAACAATGCATAGATTACACTGGGGACTAATGCTGTTTACTATTGCATCACACTCTACAGAACTAGTTTGTGCTTGTGTCTTTTCACCAAACAATATCTGGGAAACAGTTCTTTGTGAGCATGCTTCCACCACACCAAACCTATGATACAAGGCTGATATATGGACAGGATATTTACAGGATGACCATAATTTCAACTTCTGCAGTAGTTTTGGGTTACCTGTGGTAGCACTAATAGGTAATTCATACAAACTCCTGTCTAATTGTATGCCAGTCAGTTCCACATCATGTTAGGCATAAAAAAACCACACTTTCTTGTTTTTAAATGGAAAATAAGAATTCTATATTCAACTTGGATTACTCAAGGTACAACATAAAGGGAGTTTTTTTTTTAATTAGTAGCAGATATTTATATATAACACAGTAGTTTTCTACATATTTAGTGATAACAATTATTACATTTACTAGTTAAAAGTGATTTCAGTCTTAGGTCTGTAAAAATTAGAACGTGTTCTTCTGATTAGTAAGACAAAAGACTGGTTCATCTTCCCCTTACTTCTAATAGACCAACTCCTTACAGCCAGAAAGCATAACACTCAGAAATGTTTAGGATATGCTAACAGGAAAAAACACATTTCCTACCAGAGGAAATACTGGCAGGCAGCACATTCCCAGGGTCCTGTCGATACTTCCGCCGCATAGATGTTGCTTTGGTTGAACTGTTGTTTCTGTGACATTTCTTCACCCTCCAATGATTGGTCTTATCACTGTCAGTTAAAACCTCACCAGTTGCCATCTTTTTTAGAAATTTCTTCTCCACATATTTGGCCTTGATCCACTCTTCCTTCTCTTTTCTAACACACAACATGATTTCCAAAAAGGAAATAGAAAATGTTTTTTTTTTTTTTAACTCCAGGGGAAAATTTACAAAATGTTATGAATTTACAATTTAAAAAAAATATTGCAATAATATTATTCAAAGTGAATAACAAAACTAATATAGCACTTCTGTACAGATGAATGTAATTTTAAATAATGAAATGATAGTTGTTCTTTGTTAGTATTAATATAAAATTACCACACTTATCAAGTTATACAGAAATTTGGTCAAAGCATAGCCAGGCTATTTCAAAAAGAAAACAAAGGTAGAAAATCTAACAGCAAAGAAAAGAGAGAATGCTGTTAGTTGGATCCCTCTGTTCACAAACAGAGGCATGGAGGTGCCATGAAAACCTACCCGATATTTTCTTGTAAATAACATAACATACTGGATAATTTCATACTGGTAAGATAATGTAACAAGCAAAAAATAAGTCTACCTTGAACTTGAAGCCGCTGGCTTCTTCAGGCCAAGCTCCTCACACCCTGCTTCATAAATGTGATTTACAGTGATATTTCCTAATTCACACATAAGCTGCAAAGTTAGGGAAAAAGGTGTAACATGAGCATTTCAAGGCATCCATAACATTAGAAAACATTTCAACACGTGAAATAATGAAATAAACATTTTACCTTTAGCAACTCTGGCTCCCAGGAGTCTAGAGTAAGTGACCGCACCTTGGAACAGTGAACACCCAGACTTCTAAAATGACATTAAATAAATACTTGTCTTTCACTTATGAAAATGATATACAGTACTGCATTTCTATTTTGCTTTTCATTTTATGCACTGAACAAACAGATTTCCACGTAGGGTTTGAATTTCAGGACAGGATTGCAGGAATCATGTCTATTGTTTAAAAATTCTACAATGGTTTGACTTAATAAAGTGTGAAAGTCCCATTGCTCTTTTAAGACAAAGGGTTTTTGTTATTGCCACTTTTATCACATTATCAAAATAAAACACATTCAATAAAAAACATGATTCAGACATTCTGTGACAGTGTGATGATGTAGCAAATAACCTATGAAATGCAATTGTTTTTTGGGTTATCTACAATTGTCACAAAATGAGTTGGTCTTTATGTTCATTTAAAAATATCATTTATTAAGGTTGAATTTCAAAACTTCCACATTCACCAGACATTCTTGTGGTTCATTTTATAATGATTTGAAGTATGAACCAAACTACTCTAAGGATAAATTCACATGTATGCTTTTTTGTATGTGTTAATGCATGAATATTTCCACATGTTTTGTGGATTGATGGAAATATTATCATTTACTTTGATGTGTTCTTATCTGTAATGTAAGGAAATCAGTCAATGTAAGCATCAAAACACTTTACAAAAGCTACAACAATTAAAATGTATTTTGGCTAAATAATTTGATTTATGTCAGAAACAGAGGATAGGATGGATCTAAACCAATGACTTTATGGTGCTCAGCTCACCTCAACTGCTGCTAGTATACAGTTGTGCTTGAAAGTTTGTGAACCCTTTAGAATTTTCTTTATTTCTGCATAAATATGACCTAAAACATCATCAGATTTTCACTCAAGTCCTAAAAGTAGATAAAGAGAAACCAGTTAAACAAATGAGACACAAATATTATACTTGGTCACTTATTTATTGAGGAAAATGATTGAATATTACATATTTGTGAGTGGCAAATGTATGTGAATGTCTAGGATTAGCAGTTAGTTTGAAGGTAAAATTAGAGTCAGGTGTTTTTAATCAATGGGATGACAATCAGGTGTGAGTGGGCACCCTGTGTTATTTAAAGAATAGGATCGATCAAAGTCTGCTCTTCACAACACATGTTTGTGGAAGTGTATCATGGCACGAACAAAGGAGATTTCTGAGGACCTCAGAAAAATAGTTGTTGATGCTCATCAGGCTGGAAAAGGTTACAAAACCATCTCTAAAGAGTTCGCACTCCACCAATTCACAGTCAGACAGATTGTGTACAAATGGAGGAAATTCAAGACCATTGTTACCCTCCCCAGGAGTGGTCGACCAACAAAGATCACTCCAAGAGCAAGGCGTGTAATAGTTGGCGAGGTCACAAAGGACTCCAGGGTAACTTCTAAGCAACTGAAGGCCTCTCTCACATTGGCTAATGTTCATGTTCATGAGTCCACCATCAGGAGAAAACTGAACAACAATGGTGTGCATGGCAGGGTTGCAAGGAGAAAGCCACTGCTCTCCAAAAAAAAACATTGCTGCTCGTCTGCAGTTTGCTAAAGATCACGTGGACAAAACAGAAGGCTATTGGAAGAATGTTTTGTGGACGGATGAGACCAAAATAGAACTTTTTGGTTTAAATGAAAAAGCGTTATGTTTGGCGAAAGGAAATCAATGCATCCAAAAGAACCTCATCACATCTGTGAAACATGGTGGTGGTAGTATCATGGTTTGGGCCTGTTTTGCTGCATCTGGGCCAGGACGGCTTGCCTTCATTGATGGAACAATGAATTCTGAATTATATCAGAGAATTCTAAAGGTAAATGTCAGGACATCTGTCCATGAACTGAATCTCAAGAGAAGGTGGGTCATGCAGCAAGACAGCAACCCTAAGCACACAAGTCGTTATACCAAAGAATGGTTAAAGAAGAATAAAGTTAATGTTTTGGAATGGCCAAGTCAAAGTCCTGACCTTAATCCAATCGAAATGTTGTGGAAGGACCTGAAGTGAGCAGTTAATGTGAGGAAACCCACCAACATCCCAGAGTTGAAGCTGTTCTGTATGGAGGAATGGGCTAAAATTCCTCCAAGCTGGTGTGCAGGAATGATCAAAAGTTACCGGAAATGTTTAGTTGCAGTTATTGCTGTAAAGAGGGGGTCACACCAGATACTGAAAGCAAAGGTTCACATACTTTTGCCACTCACAAATATGTAATATTCGATCATTTTCCTTGATAAATAAATGACCAAGTATAATATTTTTGTCTCATTTGTTTAACTGGTTTCTCTTTACCTACTTTTAGGACTTGAGTGAAAATCTGATGATGTTTTAGGTCATATTTATGCAGAAATAAAAAAAATTCTAAAAGGTTCACAAACTTTCAAGCACAACTGTAGCCCACAAACTTATATTCCATATTCCTTTTGCTATTATATAGATTTCTCATATGACTACTGCTTTCGCTATTACTATAGATGAATAGATTATAGATTTACAATATTTATTTAATTAAAAGAGCAAATCATGCACTTGATGACACTAGAGTAAATTAAGGGTAAGTGAATTTCAGACTGAAGGTAGGAAGAATCTCTTTATACAAAGCACTGTAGGAATCTAGAACTACCAAATCATGTAGTTGAAACAGAAAATTTGACACCTTTAAGAAGTATATGGATGAGTTATTGGGACATCTAAGCAGTCAGGTAAGAGCTTCATGGACCAAATGGTGTTCCCTTGTTTGTTAAATTTCTTATGTTCTTTATTTTAAAATATTATTTAGATATTTTAAAATAACCAGTGTATCATTTTAATATATTTTTAAATATATATTAATTTTACGGACCTTTAAATGTGTTTTATCAATCTGTAAATGTAAATTGGGCATGACATGCCAGGTGACATAAGCTGACAAAATGTTGGAGACAGTTTTACCTGTGAATGCCTGAGCATTCAATGCACAGCAGAATGCCCAAGTTAATGCTTGCCCAGCGGGGGTCTGCCTGGCCACAATCACAGCACACTTGATTTCCTGGAATAGCCTGTACACGCTGAAGGATGGTGTCCCCCTTGATACTGCGATCTTTGGGCTCTGTGGCTGAGTCGATGCTGCTAGTTGAGGGAGAGGCAGTCCTATCAAGTTTCTGCAGGAGTAAAACATCATCATGCTAAGAACTGACACAGTCACTTTAGCAGAGACCCAGAAGAATTTTCACTTTGTCTGCATGCTGTAATAAAACTTGCTTTTGTATCTGTAACTAATTACATGATTTCTGCATGACACTAAAACAATTCTCAGAACATAACAAATAGAATGGGCTGAGCTGAACAGATAATACATGGTCACTAAAACTTGTTACTTCCATAATTATAGGCAATGTGCTTATTATGAGCCTAGCTTTAGCGAATTATTTATGGAGAAGCACTCTAAGACATTACAAGAAAAACAAATTCTTCTCCTTTGTAACAACTAACTAGGCCCACCCAAGTTGTTTAAAGAGCCTCTTAGAAACAAATGAGATGTTTTTTCTACACCAATATGGGCTCATGTGTGAAATGTGCACTGTAGACAACTGTGATAGGCTCAAGGCCACTTCGTCCTTGTAAAAAAAAAAAGGCAAGGGAATAAAAAATACTAAATATACTGACGTACGTCGACTTATTTCAAATTGTTTGTTTGCCCACATATATCTACTTCATATATCTTCTTTATATACTGTATCTGTCATGCATATGTATGTTCTTATTTTGTAAGAGCCAATCTTAGAAAGTTAAAGTTTTGAGTTAAACACATGTTAATGTTTGCTTAATCTGAATATAAATTTCTTTCATAGTCATAACCTATGGTATAGTCCTTTCTCCCTATAAGTTAGTAAGAAATAGAATCTTCTTACTATACCTGAGAAACAGTGTGATAATAAGCTTAGTTGTGGTAAGAACAAGTTCCAGTAAAGAGGAACTTGAAAGACCCATTTTCAAGTTAGAAATGGGATAAGCATGCAGTTTTCTGACCGTTTAGAAATGGTTCTGAAACGTTTTGAAATGGTAATGATTTGAGATATAACAAGATTAAGCCCAGAACTGAACTTTTCTTAACATTAATTTTTTCTTTTTTTTGCTATTTTAATTTTCTTTTTTGTGTGAACTGTTTTACTTTGAAACTTAACTAAACTTTTAAAAACGAAGATATTTTGTCTGTGGAATTATTTCTAAGCGTCAGGCTTTTGTTGAATCCCATTTTTTGAGTTGAAGCTGCAGAACTTTGGTAATTTTGGGAAAACACAGCTACACTTATTTTGTCCTCTTTCTTATCGTTACTGGAATTATATTTAGAAATAAATGAAAAGCATTATTTCCACACCACTACCTTAGTTGTCACACCAAAATAATTGACAGGAATAACTTCTTGCAGCTTCTTATGGTTTTACTCACTTCAATATAATAATTGTCTGGACTTTCTCTATAGGCAGATGCTATACTGGCTTGCACAGCATGGATCCAGGCTTGACGAAGCTTTTCTGATTCTGCCTGCAGCATGCAACTCCTGTTGAACAAATAATAAAAACGCTCAGGGAATATTCACTTAGTACAACACATTAGTACTGTTAATGGAAAATACTTATTTTTCTTTACTTTTAATTGACTTGCTTTTTAAGATTCAGAACTCCTGTTACGTTTTCACTTAACCAACAGCCAAACAATAATAAGGTACAAAGTAAACCCACATATTACCATTTTTTGAAGCATCCTATATTTTGCAATTTCATAATGTTCAAAAAGCAACATTAAAATGCAAAATTTATAACCTATCTCTACTAGATTCATTTGAAGGGTGCATTTAATTGAATACATGCAGTGAGGCAGATGGTGATAATGAAGGTTTCAGATGAATTTACAATTCTTGGAACTACTTACTTTGTTGGTGACACAACTTCAAAGCAGAATCTTCTTTCAATGTCTTCACAGGGTTTGACAGAACACAGCCTGAGATCTTCAACCACAACGGTCAGAACATCCTGTCATGTAAATATTAAGTCTTATAATTAGCTAGTAAGACATTTGTGTAACAAATGTTAATATTAACCAATCAGGAAAGATTTTTTCATTGTTCAATTATTTTAAAAACTGATAAACGAGGCTACTAACTAAAAATGAACAGTAAGTAAATATCTTTGGGGTTGAGTAATTCCACAAGCCATTAACATAATGTGCTTGGGCTGTTTCATCAAATGTCACTATATAATTTTAAAGTGTGATAAAAAAAGTCTTATTTAAAATCAAAAATTAACATTAGAAACATTTTTTGTTTTTTGTTGCACTAATTCTGCAATTACATTGCTCAACACATGATATGCAATACTGTGGCATCCTACAGATCTGTTTTTATATCATTTCCAGTAGCAGCCTATTCATATTTTTGAATAATTAGCTTTTATTGTTATTAGTGGATGAACAGCCTTCAGCTTTTTAAACACAGCCCTCCATAATCTATTTTGGCACATTTTTCTACGCTGCTAATCCTTTTTTTTTGCATCCATGGTTCTAGTAATAACATTATTTTACAATAATTCTCCATTGCCCTGAAAGTCATTTTTATAATCAGAGAGTCCTTATTTACTTATGTTTTATGTTCATATTATTACACATTCATCAGAACAAGGAACAGACAATGGAGAATAACTCATATTTCTGATTCTTCATTTGTTATCTTAACAAATCTATCTTTAAAAGAACTTTAAAGCTCCTTTTCAATGCTATCAAGTCAATTTTTGGAAAATATCAATAAAATACATACACAGCACATACATTACAGATGTGCACATAGCATTTGAATATATAGTTGTTTTTAATACGAATACTTAAGCCTACTTTGGGTAATATTGTAATTATTTTTGTAATACTGCACACATTATCAAGTCATAAGGGGATTTTATATATTAGTACAATAGAAAATTAGCAAGCAAGTCTCAGGGATTGAAGCTGTATCACTTACTATTTTAATAATACAAAAGAAAAAAGTATTTTTTAAAAGCATCTTTGACAAATGGACCAAGCACCTTGAAGATTTTAATGATATATACTTGTTAATAAAGATAAGTTCTCTAGTCACATTTGAGAATAAAAAAGGAGAATTACTTGATTATGTTTACATGTGATATTCTGCATTATTCTAAAAAGCATACTGCAGACACATTATTTGTTCAACTTTAAAAATATAACATATGGCAAATCTTTATTACCTAATGAAACTTCTGTGTGAATTGAGTATTGTACTATAATGTCAAAATAAATTAATAAAATAATAAAGTATGAACAAAATCATGCATAATGTTGTAATGTTTCTAAAATAATTATTTTTACCTTTGGGCACTATGGTTATGAACCTGACACTTCCTCATCTGTACTTCCTATCCAAGTGGGTATGCTTGGTGTACTGTCCAAATACTACACTCTAAAATTGTTGCCTTTTGCCATTGCCATCAATTCTGCTAACCACAGTCTTTTCTCTAAATTGTAAAACAGCAAATAAACTTTTATTTGTACAAAGACTGCTTTTGAAAAAGTACTGCTATTTGTATTCATGCAATGCTTTACCTTCAGCTTTTTCTGATAGACTAGTTGGCTGTTTTGTATAGAGAACCACCTCCTGCCAAGAAAAATAAAAGGAACTGTCAGTTAGTGATTTTATTTTAAAGCATTAATAATATGCACTACGTTTGAAATCTAAATCAATATTACTTCAAATATTTGGCAATGCACACATCACTCAAACAGTATGTTTTGTACTTTCAAAATACCACAGAACAATAATCAGTCAGTGGACAACAGTGGAAATAAAGAAGTGTATCTGCTAACTTGTGGATGCCATACAGGTGAAATGTTTCTGTAGATGTAAGCATAGTGCTATGTGTTGCTACACTATTTATATTTATATGTATCTCTGTTAAAATTTAATGGGATTCTGACAAAGAATAATTTTCACTATTTTTTTTCTAAATAGTGATACTTGAATTTTCAACTGTTTAAAAAACAAAAGATGTGGCCAAGAAATATCTGAAAGGAACCATACAGTTGTGCTTGAAAGTTTGTTAGCCCTTTAGAATTTTCTATATTTTTACATAAATATGACCTAGAACATCATCAGGTGTGAGTGGGCACCCTGTGTTATTTAAAGAACAGGGATCTATTAAAGTCTGCTGTTCACAACACTTTTGTGGAAGAGTATCATGGCATGAACAAAGGAGATTTCTGAGGACTTCAGAAAAAGAGTTGTTGATGCTCATCAGGCTGGAAAAGGTTACAAAACCATCTCTAAAGAGTTTGGACTCCACCAATCCACAGTCAGACAGATTGTGTACAAATGGAGGAAACTTAAGACCATTGTTACCCTACCCAGGAGTGGTTGACCAACAAAAATCACTCCAAGAGCAAGGCGTGTAATAGTCGGCAAGGTCACAAAGGACCCCAGGGTAACTTCTAAGTAACAGAAGGCCTCTCTCACATTGGCTAATGTTCATGTTCATGACTCCACCATCAGGAGAACACTGAACAACAATGGTGCGCATGGCAGGGTTGCAAGGAGAAAGCCACTGCTCTCCAAAAAAAATCATTGCTGCTCATCTGCAGTTTGCTAAAGATCACATAGAAAAACCAGAAGGGTACTGGAAGAATATTTTGTGGATGGATGAGACCAAAATAGAACTTTTTGGTTTAAATGAAAAGCGTTATGTGTGGAGAAAGGAAAACACTGAATTCCAGCATAAGAACCGTATCTCATCGGTGAAACGTGATGGTAGTATCATGGTTTGGGCCTGTTTTGCTGCATCTGGGCCAGGACGGCTTGCCTTCATTGATGGAACAATGAATTCTGAATTATATCAGGAAAAGGAAAATGTCAGGACATCTGTCCATGAACTGAATCTGAAGAGAAGGTGGGTCATGATGCAGCAAGATAACGACCCTAAGCACACAAGTCGTTCTACCAAAGAATGGTTAAAGAAAAATAAAGTTAATGTTTTGGAATGGCCAAATCGAAGTCCTGACCTTAATCCAATCGAAATGTTGTGGAAGCACCTTAAGCAAGCAGTTAATGTGAGGAAACCCACCAACATGCCAGAGTTGAAGCTGTTCTGTATGGATGAGAATTTCAGCAAGACCTATTGGAAATTAGAGGTCACCAGCTGTGTCTTGTGATGTACTGATAACATACATAACTTATGGAATGGCAGGAAGAAAAATTTCAAATAAACATAGTACCGGATCAAATGTTTAGGAAAACCATCACATACAATAATGAAAAGTACATTTATGAAGAACCAGTTATTGCAACACATCTTCCTTCTTTTCTTTGCTATGCTAAACTAATTTTTTGCTTTGTGCCCTCCTTCACCACAACCTATCGCCTATGGGGGAGGAGCAAATGCTTTAGGTTCCCCAGAAATTTTGATCTCCGGTTTTTGTCAAGTATCAATGTTTGAGATTCACTGATACCGAGAACATTGATATCTTGATGATGGGTGCATGTCTGTCTGTCTGTCTGTCTGTCTCTGTGTGTATGTAAAACAGCTGGACGTAAAAATACCAAACTCAAAAGTCTGTTATGAGATGACCATGTGTTGATTAGTTTTTCAGCCAAATCGTGCAACAGAAAGAGGCACTCTAGAGGAACCTTCAAATACCATAATTCTGCAATTAATTTTGACTTTTTCTTGTCAACCGCTATCGTAATGATCTATTTTATGATCAGAAAGATCAGCATCAGAGTGGTAAATAATTGCTGAAATGTTATAAAATTGTTCGGATAACTTGGTTCCTAGGGTGCAATTTTTAACATTTTTACACAAACTAAATTCTTAGTTTGTGCTTGACATGGTGCCATCGGTTAAGTTATAAGAAACACTCCAAAATTTCCAACTGTTTATCTTTAACATATAATGACTGCCATGGAAAAACCAATACAGATTATTTCAATTTGTGTTTTCTTGCCTATTTCAGATCTTTTCACTTGACGCCATCATAAGCAACTGTAATTTTCAGTCATCAGTGAATATTGAAAGAAACTTTACTTACATTAAACTAATTAACATTAAGATATTTATTTATAGTAAGCTGTTGACATTAAAGTATTTTAAAAGTCCAAGCACATGCAAAAAACTGTCTTCATTGAAATGCACATGGTAATGCATTTGTCTGCTTTTACCCAAGGCAAAACCTTGTACAGAAATTCTGAAGTAATCTTGCAATTATAAACAGTATTATTTCGTTAGTATTATTTTACAGTGATGTTTATGGGAAGATTAATGATCTGTTTTAGACGTATCTTCCCAGATACTGTTGTCTGAAAGACAAAAGCTGACATTTGACTGTAATACAACCTTGCACACATTTCACACACAAGTTTGTACATCTGTTTTTGCACATCACTGCCACAGTCAGACATTTTTTGTAATTTTTAATTATTAGAATGTATTGTATAACAGTTTTTTTTTAACCCCACTGCTCTGCTTTTTGATCAACAGGGGTACTTATTGCACTACTCCAGCACTCTGAAAGTATCATTTTACTTCTAATCCTGTTCCGATTCCATCTTGAACCTAAGATCCCTGATTTGCGAGGCAAGCAGTGCAGCATAGTGGTTAAGTCTGTGGACTTCAAACCCTCAGGGTGTGGGTTCAAATCACATTAATGACACTGTATGACCATGAGGAAGTCACTTCACCTGCCTGTGCTCCAGCTGGAAAAACTAATTGAAATGCAACCAATTGCATCTCTCAGATGTAAAGCTGTAAGTCACCTTGGATAAAGGCATGAACCAAACAATAAGTAATAATAAGTAATTTTTCATTTTATGTTAAATCTGTTAAGCATACACAGAAGCAAAGAAAACTGCACATATCTTGTGATTTCTTTTGAAATTCTGTTGTGTAATGTTTGTTAACTTAGTAGGAGAATTTTGAATTGCTGTGAAGCTAAGGGTAACCTGGTCAGTCAAGCTATTATTAGTATTGCTGTAAAGTCTGGCACTCATCTAAATGCTCAAGTAGAATGCTTCAAGATCTGTATGTTTAGCGTCAGCTTAAAAAAAACAACATAATGAGGAAATAACTCAAAGATCATTACAATGCAAACTACATTCAGTGACTTCTTTTGCAAAATGTGTAGACTCACAGCCACTCAATATTTATATAAAATGGAAATCAGCAGTAACTTTAAATGTTCTGGACCTAAGGACCACAAAAATAAAATGAGTACATATATTTAAAATGTTTAAGCAGTTATGAGCAATTTTGTGTGGATTTTATATATGCATTACAGGCATGTGAAGTGTCCATTTCTCTTTGACCATGTAATTTTCTACACAGTGAAAGTCATCTTTTTGTGATAGGCTGTGTTTCAAGTGTCACTTTTGTTTGAAGGCTATGTCTGTGCATTCAGTCATAACCACTTAACTCTTCAACCACATCATGAGCAAAAACCAAAAATATTAATAATAAAGAGACATAAAAAGACATATATGGCACAAATGCACACGAAACACTTGAAACATTTAATGTATGTTTGAATATATTTGAATATATATGTATTTGAAAAATGAATATTCAATTCTTAGTCTAATATATAAAGCTGAGTATGCATTTTTAATCCTGTATGGAAAATTCACATGTCATGACCCAATTTGTATGGGGGAAGGCCATAATGTATGTTTCATTAGGAATTTGCCTGTATCTATGCTTTTAGGGAACTAATCCTAGGAGGCATTTTGGGACATGACATAAGTATGCAAAATTGCACTCCCATGTGGATTTAGTTAATGGAATTTTGGTTGGGGACAAAATTTTTCCTCTTGGAGAATTTATGTTGTTAACATTACTACATTTTATTCTACTCCAGCCAGCACCGGATACCCCTGCTAGTTTTATAGCATTTAAGAATAATAGCAAGTCTGCCCAACTTATGGTCAAGTTAATGTATTCTAATTTTCATCAGGTTCACTGGTAGATGGTGTATGCATGTCAAAAGAGCCCTGTTTGCAGCATCATTTTTATATTATTGAATAAAATATATTAATAATATTAATGCAATTCATATTGATACGTTTCCACATGGGTTCAGATAATACGTTTTTCAAGTAACATAATATCTTTAACTCTGAATGTAAGTAAGGAAAATCAGCTTTGGAATTACACCTTTTACTGTTTTAATACAAAGAAGATACATTTTCCTCCTCCACATCTACTTTAAAAAAAAAACAACTTTAAAACAAAATATTTTATTTATAAAAAAAGCCAGAAATTGCTTTTTTCATTGTTAAATCATCAGCAAAAACATGATTCAATAAAACGGGAAAGTGGAAATCCATCCAATTTGACAACCTTTATAGGAGCCAGCTTTACTACAGTATTTTTATCTATTTTTTAACCTAAAATCTATTATACATATATAATACTTAGCTATTTACTTATTCTAATCATTTCCTTGAGTGATTTCTTTGAATGAGTTTATCAATAAATAAGAACTCACATAATGACTTTTTTAGATGCAAAATATTTACATATTGTAAGTGCTTTCCTCTATTTTCAGAACAAGTTAATTAACATATTTAACTTGTTTAGGAAACACTGATATAAAGTTGTTCTATAATTGGTGTTTTCATTGACCTAAGCGTCAGACTACAATACTCTGCCGTGCACAACTTTAAAAGTATATTTATGAATAATCAGATCATAATATTTAAAAACAATATCCAATGGTAAAGCCACTCATTGAAAAGAATTGGAGGCATTTGTTTTGAGGAACACAAAATCTTTTTTTACACGATGATTTTTTGATTTCTAAAACTGTATTAATGGTGGCAATTGTTTTTATTTACATAGTGTTTTTCTCAAAACCAAGAATGCATTACACAATATACAAAAGCATAAAAAGTCAGAAACCAGTAATAGTAACAAAACAGAACAAAAATAAAACCAAATAATATATAACAAACAATACCGTCATACCAACAAAATCTAAGACTAAAGAAAATATTGATTAAACAGAAAGGATTTCTGTTTAGGCAGCACTGTGGCACAGTGGGTAGCGCTGCTGCCTCGCAGTTAGGAGACCCGGGTTCGCTTCCTGGGTCCTCCCTGCGTGGAGTTTGCATGTTCTCCCCGTGTCTGTGTGGGCTTCCTCCGGTTTCCTCCCACAGTCCAAAGACATGCAGGTTAGGTGCATTGGCGATCCTAAATTGTCCCTAGTGTGGGGGTGTGCCCTGCGGAGGGCTGGCACTTTGCCCGGGGTTTGTTTCCTGCCTTGCGCCCTGTGTTGGCTGGGATTGGCTCTGGCAGACCCCCCCGAGACCCTGTAGTTAGGATATAGCAGGTTGGAAAATGGATGGATGGATTCCTGTTCAGTTTTTAAAAAAGAAAATGAACAGCAGTCACAAAATTGTTGAGGTATAGAGTTTCAGTTGTGGGATCCCAGACATAGAATGATCTGTCTCCCCAGAAAGACAGTTTGGTATGTGGGACCATCAAAGTTCCAGTACCAGAGGACTTAAGGGAAGCTATGAGAGCAAGGTTACATTTGATACCTGAGTAAACAGACAGCTACAGTAAATAGCAAAGAACAGGAGCAATGTGTGTGAGAGCTCTAGGAGCTGTAGTACAGGTATATTGCAATCTAATGAGAATCAGCTTATGCAATCCTTTAAACTTATTTTAACAAGACGACTAGCAAATAGGGAGTTACAGTAGTCAAAAACCGAAAAAATGAGAAAATGTGTCTAATAAACAATGGTCAGTGATGAGTTATACAGTGAGGTTGACAATACTTGTTTTTGAAAAGTGAGCTTATATAAGGTTCTCAGGTAAGTGAGGAGTCAGCTTGTGAAAACAAAAGCAATACTTAATCAATGTTAATGTTCAACTCTGAAATTCTGGAGGCAACTGATTTGAAGGCAAATAATATTTCATAATAAGAAATGGGACCAAAAAAAAAAAACCGAGGCACAAGACTTAAGAAGAAAAGTAAGAGCAGGATTGAGCAATAGAGGTGAAGTTTGATTCTGTAATTTGGCTAGAGATATAGAGATAATCTGTAAAAAAATCAGTCCACACAGGCTTAGGAACTTTAGGGAGGTTGTCAAGGGAAAGTGAACCGCCACTAATTGTACAGGGTGGTCCAGATCTAATTATGCAATTTTCATTATGCTGTAACTTATTAAGTTTATTACATAGAAAATCACCCAAAAAATCCCGGACCATCGAGAAGTGTATGAACTGACGACATGAAGAATCGTCTTTGCACCGAACTGGAATCATCCCCGCATAAATTGAAGTCATTCAAGCAATCTGGATCTGCATAAGTAGACCTGGACCACCCTGTAGAGAATTGCTGATATATGTAACTGACTCTTTCCCCAAAAAAGCTGTATGACACATTTGACATTTCTTACCTGAACTTGGAGCAGATGATATAAGAGGTTGTCAGGTTTACCAATGAAATACTAGCACTGCATTTGATATATTCCTTCACACATGTGACTGTGGTGGAAGTATAATCAATAGCTGCAAGACTCTTTTCACTGCTTTGCTTAGTATGTGCAAGCTGCATAGCTGGGAACAATTTCAGTGGGGCCAATGGTACTGTAGTCACAACTTATTTTGTTATGCAGACAGGATTATATTTACTCATACAGTTTTTGGTTTGGTTTTGTTTTATTCTTCTTATTTTTATATTCTCTTTTTGAGAAAAACTGTTTGTTGAACTGCTGCTGAAGCACTTGTTATTGTGTGGTTGATGACTGTGTTGAACACAACTAGAAAGGTTTTATAAATAACATGGGCATAACTGCAGTGAAATATCAGAGATAAAAGAAAAGGTCATCATGACCAGTGTAAAAACAGTACCATGAAAAAAATGTCATCTATAAATGTTTTACCCTCCAATACACATAGTGCCCCATTAAATCTCCCTCAATTATGTATGACATTTCATCAAGGAACCAATGCATAATGGCTGGAAATAATATTTATAAAACACATGTTTTGCAATATTCATTGCAGAAACTAAAACTGACCTGTTCCAAGTCTTGAATGCATTGCTTGCTCTCTTGAACAGATACCCTTCCATGACCACACCATTGGGGGCGTCAACATTAAATTCAGCTTTGTAGTCATCATAGGAGAAGTCCTGCAAAGAAATAACCAAAACCCCTATTTGGTATTTAAAAAAAACCTGACATCACAGTAAATTATGTCTAATTAAAAGAGGGCCTGGGAGGTGCAGAATATATGACTAGGCTAAAACTTTATTTTCCTGAATGAATGAACAATATGCACATCATATAAAATCTCTGCAGTTTTTGTGTAACATTCATCCATCTATGTTCTGAATTCACTTTTCTAATATATGTCTGCAGGGTTTTTAAGACTACCAAAGTGGATCTTCCAAAAGAAAGAAAAACTGTAGAAAAGAAAATTTTTATTCTGCCTTTTTGTCTGATTCTATATTGGCTCCCCATTTTTTTAGCTATAACTAGTAGATAGCATTTTGACAAACCTTGTCCACGTTCAAGGGCAAATATTTTGTTTCTCATAACACTTAAAGGGCAAAAAAATAATATTTTGACATAACAGCCACATATTCCTCTATTCTCTAACAAGCCCTATTTAGTATTTAACTTCTGGAAATCACTAGGTAACCTAGTCCTAGACATCTGGTCCAAAATAATATGTCTAATTATTCTTAACTTCTTCCAATATAAGATAGTTTTGATAGCATTTCTAGATTTTAACAATAAATTTTAAGAAATTCATCCAGGAAGATCTCTGGAGGCATGGATTAATCTATTGGAATTTTAGATAAAGAAAAC
The DNA here is from genome assembly GCF_016835505.1 of Polypterus senegalus. Taxonomy (NCBI): domain Eukaryota; kingdom Metazoa; phylum Chordata; class Cladistia; order Polypteriformes; family Polypteridae; genus Polypterus; species Polypterus senegalus. Next base: position 31,010,331 of record NC_053159.1, read on the forward strand.
AAAGGCATTGCAGAAAAAAATTAAAACCAGCTTTTCAGAAAATATTCATACATTCTTCTTTTTCAGTTCTTGCAAAGCATAATATACTTCAGCTAAAAATTATTCATGCAGTACATATCTCATTTAAAATTTATCCAGGACAAAACCTGAATTGTGAACCAGCAAGATCATATGTTTTGGGAGTGCTAAAATCATTTTGACCTAAACCTTTTATATATAATTCTGACTCCCTTAGATTAAAAACACTCCTAAACCCTTAACAGTAATACTGCAAATAATGGCAGATGGGATAAAATAATATAAAAGAATATCTATTGTGGTATTTTATACTACATTGCTCACATAAACACTCATTTAGTTTAACTGGAAGAATGCTAAGGTGCTTCTCATAACTCAGTGGGAAAGTTATCAGTTAAACTATTTTAGGAAAACACAGTAATTGTCTCTCTGAGCAACAGCTGAAAAATGTTTAAGAAGTTGGCAACATTTAATTAATCTTATCATAATATAGCTTGCCTGGATTTGTGTTTAATACTTTTGTTATAATATATATTAGGATCAAACTTGTCATACAAGTCTGATGTAGGCAAGGGAAACAGGTTGCATTTTCTTTTAATTTTACCAGATTTCTCCTTGCTTGTTTTTTTAGTATTGGTTGTAAAGCTGTGTTGCTTACGAGTGTATATTTGATTTAATTATATGTTCTCTAAGGGTTGTTTTGTCCTCTTAAATAATATTAAATATTAGAGAATATAAGGATAGTTTTATACATGACTGTCTAAAGGTAGAATTAAAGGAATTAAAGGATTAAGTTAATAATACAGTTGGTCAAAATGTATCTAGCCATTTGAATGTTATAAATATTTACCACAAGGAAAATAACTGATTTATGGAACACATTTTAAACCTTAATCCCAACTATTCTTAAAAAGCACTAGTCCCCTGTGGCTTTCTCTCTGTCTCCTCATACCCATGTGATCTGCACAGTAGTGTCTCACCTAGAACATAAACTAGTCTTCTGCTTACTTCATCCCCTCTTATTCTTTAAAATGTCTTTGCTCCCTTTTACAGCTTACTTGATGTGTACATATCTCCACTCTTCATGCTCTCTATATACCATGAGACATATAGTATCTACATTTGAGATACCTTTACAACAGAGAATTCAACCTACATATTGAATGGTGCTGTAATGAAAATATCTTTATTGTTAACTACAGACAGTCAAGTAAGTGTGCCGTAAACCCTTCTTTACTACCAAGAATATACTAGAAGAATAAAAATATACTAGTCAAAGACAAAGGATGAAAGACAATAAAGATAAATCTAAAAAACATTTTTGGACAAATTTAATTAAATATTTGAAAAAACAAGGAAGTTATCAATGTCAACTGAAAAACAAACAAAAAGTATGAATTCACTCACCAGTATATAGTCCAAGCCACCAAATATTTTCATTTTAATGTTTATTCTCCAAAAACTGCAGCTCATAGGTTACAATAAAAACAAAAAACAAATTGACCTCCACCCCCCAAAAAGTGCCTAAAAATAGATTAATTTCCAGTTTTTCGTGGGAATAGCATAACTGCAAATACCAGAACACCTTAAGTTACTAGTCAAGCTCAAATGCTCCTGCTGCAGAAGCCATCTGCCGTCCCCCACTGCCTGATCTCACAACTCATTCATGCTAATTACCATACAGCTGGCACTATGAGATGAGTGAAAGTTTCAGAGACTTGGTCACGCTCAACTGACCCCTGTGACTGAGTTAAGACACCGCCCCTTCTAAGCAAGACTCCATCCACCAGAAACACTGGTTTTCACTGGCAGTGGACTAGAAACTTTACTGTTTGTACTTTATAGCTCCATCTGGTGAGCTTAAGTTCCATTTTAGTTCCTGCTCATTCAAGCAATTTGAACTCCACCTCCTCATAACACATCATGCCGAGCTATTTTAGAGCTGTAGCTACACAACAACAAACATGGAGTGATTAATTTTATATTCTGCATAATTAAACTGATGTGTGTATAAGATTGCCAAAGTAATGATATACAGTAAGATACTTCCTCTGGAATTCGGTAACAAGTACAGATGAAATGAAAATGAAAGAGTTGCTCACTCCCTAAAGTTTCTGATTTCAGCAATCTTCTTTTTTCCCCCAGTGATCCATTTTTATAGAATAAAATGAAATGTACACAAATAACAACTTTAACAGCAAAACAGTACCATATGGAAGAATGCCACATTCTTTCAATTAAACCTGTCCCTCTTTCATTTATTTACATACAGTTATTACACCTTAATTTTTTCCTTCAAATCATAAGAATATGTTCATTGTTCTTTCAACAGATTTTTTGCATGAACCAATAAAACATACACAGACAAATACAGCACTACAGTCATCTATAGTTTAGTTTTTTTTAATAATATTTACAAATAAATTGATATACAGTACCTAATAAGTCCACATTGACATCTAATAATCCTGAAAATTAGGACGACCTTGGTTTTCCTTTTGTCAACAAAAACTTTCCAGTCTGATCTAAAAACCATGGTCTGAGCAGTACCTTTAACATGCAATCTCCAAAGAGGCAGTGACTTGGTAAAGTATCATACACTGGTTTCACTGATTTGTGAGGCACAATGTATCAAATCAGAAATACAAAAAATTACACACACACACACACAGTTCCTTGCAAATACTGTATATGCAAACCCTTTACCAATTGTCTAATTTTACTAACAAATAGTACACTTAAACATTGTTTTCAATCATTTTTTATTTTAAACTCAAAAAATAAATTTTATTAATGTGATGTTGTTATTTTTGGGAAAAAAATCCTTAAGAAAAACAGGAAATATGCTGTCTATGTAAGTATTCGTCCTGTGCTCTGGAAGACCTAAGTTTACACAAGTCGAACTAAAAAGCCCACAATTAAGGGAGGTAACCTTGCCCACAACTCAGAAATACCACACTTATAGGTAAGTATGACAGTTGGTAGTATTATACTGTTGGGATGCTTTTCACGAGAGAATGGGAATCTGGTTAAAGTGAAAGAAAGAATGGATAGTGGAAAATACAAGCAAATACTGCAAAATAACATATTTCAGTCTCATAAATATACTATGCCTGAGGAAAAGTTCCTCTTTCAGCAGGGTAATGATCTCTTACACAAGGCCAAAGTAATGCTAGACTGGATCAATGGAAAAAAATGAATATTCTACAATGACCAAGTCAAAGACTTGATCTCAGTCCAATTGGGAATTCATGGCACTATTTGAAAATTACAGTACTTTATCAGCACTACCTGAAAAATGTGAATAATCTAGTCCAAATCTGATTTGAAAAATGAGTCAAAACCACTTCCAGACTGTGAGTAGAGCTGGTACATACTTACTCCAAAAACATATATTGTTATTGCTGCAAAAGACAATGCTACACATTTATATAAAGTTGAATACTTATGCAAATAGCATATTTCCTTTTTTCTTACATTTTTTATTGTATAAAACAAGATCACATAAAAGAAATTCTAATTGTGAGTTATCAAAGACAACAACATGTCAGAGTAGAATTTGTTATTTAGGAAAATGAAAAAGTTGATCAAGAGTCTGAATACTTTAGTAAGACAATATGTGTATATATATATATATATATATCTACTATATATATATATATATATATATATATATATATATATCTCTACTATATATATATATATATATCTACTATATATATATCTACTATATATATATATATATATATATATATCTACTATATATATATATATATATATATATATATATATATATATATATATATATAGTCACGCTTGGTCACAGATTTGCACAGAAACACAGGAGGTTGTAGAAAACAGGAATTTTATTCAAACACTGCAAACAAACATTTGTTTCTTTTTCAAAAGCTTAAATGTGCTCCATGACAAGTCAGAGATGACAGTTCCGCTAGGAGCAGAGAATGTCACAGAGAGAGAGAGAGAGAAAGATAAAAGCAAAACAATCAATTCCAAAACTGACAGGTGCTGCACAAGGCTTTTAAGTAAGCAGAGTACCGTGCGAGGGGGTTATCACGCGTTATAGCACAAGTGAGAAGGGTAAGGAGCAATGTGAAGGTAGACTGTGTTTCAGGGGTTTTCCCAGGGGCGTCTGTATCCTCTTGGGGTGCGATCACCCCTCCAGCTTACACCAGCTCAGCTTTATTCACATTCTTGTGAATCAAGCAACTATCTGTACCAAGTTCAGGTTCATGCAGCCGTGATAATGCGTCTGCATTGACGTGTTCAGAGCATGGCCAATGTTTTACTGTAATACTATAAGGTTGTAAGCCCAGAAATGCATGGCGGTGGCAGCATCATGTTGTGGGGGTGTTTTTCAGCTGCAGGGACAGGACGACTGGTTGCAATCGAGGGAAAGATGAATGCGACCAAGTACAGGGATATCCTGGACAAAAACCTTCTCCAGAGTGCTAAGGACCTCAGACTGGGCCGAAGGTTTACCTTCCAACAAGACAATGACCCTAAGCACACAGCTAAAATAACGAAGGAGTGGCTTTACAACAACTCTGTGACTGTGCTTGAATGGCCCAGCCAGAGCCCTGACTTAAACCCAATTGAGCATCTCTGGAGAGACCTAAAAATGGCTGTCCATCAACGTTTACCATCCAACCTGACAGAACTGGAGAGGATCTGCAAGGAGGAATGGAAGAGGATCCCCAAATCCAGGTGTGAAAAACTTGTTGCATCTTTCCCAAGAAGACTCATGGCTGTATTAGCTCAAAAGGGCGCTTCTACTAAATACTGAGCAAAGGGTCTGAATACTTAGGACCATGTGATATTTCAGTTTTTCTTTTTTAATAAATCTGCAACAATTTCAAAAATTCTTCTTTTTGTCTGTCAATATGGGGTGCTGTGTGTACATTAATGAGGAAAAAAATAAATTGAAATGATTTTAGCAAATGGCTGCAATATAACAAAGAGTGAAAAATTGAAGGGGGTCTGAATACTTTCCGTACCCACTGTATATACACATACATACACACACAGTCATATGAACAAGTTTGGAAACCCCTCTTAATTCTTTGGATTTTTGTTTATTATTGGCTGAGCTTTAAAAGTAGCAATTTCCTTTTAATATATGACATGCCTTATGGAGACAGTAGTACTGCTGCAGTGACATTAAGTTTATTGGATTAACAGAAATTATGCAATATACATCATAACATAATTAGACAGGTGCATAAATTTGGGCACCCCAACAGAGATATTACATCAATACTTTGTTGTGCCTCCTTTTGCAAATATAACAGCTTCTAGACGCCTCCTATAGCATTTGATGAGTGTCTGGATTCTGGATGGAGGTATTTTTGACCATTCTTCCATACAAAATCTCTGCAGTTCAGTTAAATTTGATGGCTGCCGAGCATGGACAGCCTGCTTCAAATCATCCCATAGATTTTCAATTATATTCAAGCCAGGGGACTGTGACGGCCATTACAGAACATTGTACTTCTCCCTCTGCATGAATGCCTTTATAGATTTTGAACTGTGTTTTGGGTCATTGTTGGAATATCCAACCCCTGTGTAACTTCAACTTGCTTGAACATTATATTGAAGAATTTGTTGATTTTGGGTTGAATTCTTCCGACCCTCGACTTTAACAAGGGCCCCAGTCCCTGACCTAGCCACACAGCCCCACAGCATGATGGAACCTCCACCAAATTTGACAGTAGTTAGCAGGTGTTTTTCTTGGAATGCGGTGTTCTTCTTCCGCCATGCAAAGTGCTTGTTATGACCAAATAACTCCATTTTTGTCTCATCAGTCCAAAGCACTTAGTTCCAAAATAAATCTGGCTTGTCTAAATGAGCATTTGCATACAACAAGCAACTCTGTTTATGGTGTGAGTGCAGAAAGGGCTTCTTTCTCATCACCCTGCAATACAGATGTTCTTTGCGCAAATTGCTCTGAATTGTAGAACGATGTACAGATACACCATCTGCAGCAAGATGTTCTTGCAGGTCTTTGGAGGTGATCTGTGGGTTGTCTGTAACCATTCTCACAATCCTGCGCATATGTTGCTCCTGTATTTTTCTTGGCCTGCCAGACCTGGGTTTAACAGCAACTGTGCCTGTGGCCTTCCATTTCCTTATTACATTCCTTATACTTGAAACTGACAGTGTAAACTTCTTAGATAGCTTTTTGTAGCCTTCCTCTAAACCATGATACTGAACAATCTTTGCTTTCAGATCTTTTGGGAGTTGCTTTAAGGATCCCATGCTGTAACTCTTCAGAGGAGAGTCAAAGGGAAGCACAACTTGCGATAGATAGATAGATAGATAGATAGATAGATAGATAGATAGATAGATAGATAGATAGATAGATAGATAGATAGATAGATAGATAGATCAAACTACTTACAAAAGTTTACATTGACAATCGTGTTAGGTTAATTTTAAAATGTTTCCTTTTCTTAGCACAAGCACAGCTGAGAAGCTTTGATGCATGTGCTCCATAACACGTTAAAAAAATAATGCACTTAATCACACTTTGCATTCCAAGCAAAGGGAAACTTCTGTCAATGCATGATTTCCTGGTACACCGATTTCATTGATGCACACATCAGAGCTACAAAAATGTAACAGTTGGAAGAAAGCGTTACTACGACTGATTGGAGGAAAATTTCATTTCAAAAGACTACCCGACGGAAGCCTTGATAAAAGCGTGGTTTTGTACACACATATATATATATATATATATATATATATATATATATGTATATATATGTAGATGTATATGTATATATACTGTATATATGTGTGTATATATATATATATGTTTATGTGTGTGTATATATATATATATATATATATATATATATATATATATATATATATATATATATATATATATATATATATATATATATATATATATATATGATAGCAACACTTCATTACTTCTTTAACACACTACTTCTCACTGCAAAGCGGGTATTTTGCTATATTATATACTGTGTATATATATATATATATATATATATATATATATATATATATTTGAATGACCTCCAAAGAGCGCGGAGACTTGATCACGTGAATGTGTCTGCAAAAAGTAGCGTCTCCTGCCCTGCAAAAGTCGAGCAGCTGGCGCGCGCGCATAGTTGTGCCTGCCTTTGAGACGCTGACTGCGCTTCTGCGCACTTTTAATTTTTTTCATCCTCCCCCTGAGCTATAGCCCGTACAAGTACAAACACGGGACCCCTTTTCTACACCGTGGCAAACTAATATTAAGGCGCTTCGCACTTTCGTTTGCACGTATACGATTATGAGGTTGTCAGCTCGGATTATGAAGACACGCACAGGAGTGGAGGACCAACAGTGCCATCACAGCCGATTAATGGCAGGGACGTCTCACCAGTCTACACAAGACCCACGCGACTGTCCCCAAAAGGCTCATATCGTCAGCGAACATCTCTCTACACTATATAAAAAAAAAGGCAACTTTCCTTTCTTTACACCTTTTTTCCATTTATCCCAAACCAAAGCCTTTCTCTCTTAACACTGCAGAGGACACAAAACTAATTTTCTTTAATTGCTGGTAATGCCGGTAAGGCACATTACCAGAGGCAGAAATTTGAACGTTCACATAGAAAATGTAATTTCTATACCACAGCCGTCGTGCAGCGCCTTTCAAAAGGGATCTACTACCAATAGATGATCCATATACATTTTAGCTGCTGTTAGTACTACTAACCTGTTCTGTTACACCGTCTTTAAAATGTAGTTTACCCGCAACCACTCCAGCAGTGCTCAATGTACCTTTACTTCTTAAAACGTTAATGTTTTACTGTTTAATAACTTATAGACTACATTGTATTATTTTTCCCTTGCACTCAGTGACCAAAGCTATACACACACATATAGACACATACATATATATACACATACAGGTGCCGGTCATAAAATTAGAATATCATGACAAAGTTGATTTATTTCAGTAATTCCATTCAAAAAGTGAAACTTGTATATTAGATTCATTCATTACACACAGACTGAAGTATTTCAAATCTTTATTTCTTTTAATTTTGATGATTATAACTGACAACTAATGAAAGTCCCAAATTCAGTATCTCGGAAAATTAGAATATCAATTAAGACCAATGCAAAAAAAGGATTTTTAGAAATGTTGGCCAACTGAAAGGTATGAACATGAAAAGTATGAGCATGTACAGCACTCAATATTTAGTTGGGGCTCCTCTGGCCTGGATTACTGCAGAAATGCAGCATGGCATGGAGTCGATCAGTCTGTGGCACTGCTCAGGTGTTATGAGAGCCCATGTTGCTCTGATAGTGGCCTTCAGCTCTTCTGAATTGTTGGGTCTGGCGTATTGCATCTTCCTCTTCACAATACCCCATAGATTTTCTATGGGGCTAAGGTCAGGCAAGTTTGCTGGCCAAACAAGAACAGGGATACCATGGTCCTTAAACCAGGTACTGGTACTTTTGGTACTTTGTGCAGGTGCCAGGTCCTGTTGGAAAATAAAATCTGCATCTCCATAAAGTTCGTCAGCAGCAGGAAGCATGAAGTGCTCTAAAACTTCCTGGTAGATGGCTGTGTTGACCTTGGACCTCAGAAAACACAATGGACCAACACTAGCAGATGACATGGCACCCAAACCATCAGTGACTTTACACTGGCCTCAAACAATGTGGATTCTGTGCCTCTCCTCTCTTTCTCCAGACTCTGGGACCTTGATTTCCAAAGGAAATGCAAAATTTACTTTCATCAGAGAACATAACTTTGGACCACTCAGCAGCAGTTTTGTCTTTAGCCCAGGCGAGACGCTTCTGATGCTGTCTCTTGTTCAAGACTGGCTTGACACAAGGAATGCGACAGCTGAAACCCATGTCTTGCATACGTCTGTGTGTGGTGGTTTTTGAAGCACTGACTCCAGCTGCAGTCCATTCTTTGTGAATCTCCTCCACAGTTTTGAATGGGTTTTGTTTCACAATCCCCTCCAGGGTGCGGTTATCCCTATTGCTTGTACACTTTTTTCTACGACATCTTGTCCTTCCCTTCGCCTCTCTATTAATGTACTTGGACACAGAGCTCTGTGAACAGCCAGCCTCTTTAGCAATGACCTTTTGTGTCTTGTCCTCCTTGTGCAAGGTGTCAATGGTCGTCTTTTGAACAACTGTCAAGTCAGCAGTCTTCCCCATGATTGTGTAGCCTACAGAACTAGACTGAGAGACCATTTAAAGGCTTTTGCAGGTGTTTTGAGTTAATTAGCTGATTAGAGTGTGGCACCAGGTATCTTCTATATTGTACCTTTTCACAATATTCTTATTTTCTGAGACTTTCATTAGTTGTCAGTTATAATCATCAAAATTAAAAGAAATAAACATTTGAAATACATCAGTTTGTGTGTAATGAATGAATCTAATATACAAGTTTCACTTTTTGAATGGAATTACTGAAATAAATCAACTTTGTCATGATATTCTAATTTTATGACCGGCACCTGTATATATACCTGTGTGTATGTTTGTATGTATGTATGTATGTATGTATGTATGTATGTATGTATGTATGTATGTATGTATATATATATATATATACACACACACCCATCTACATTGTATATATATATACACACACACACACACACACACATACATACATACATACACACACACACATATATAATTTGTGTGAGTGTATGTATGTATGTATGTATATATGTATGTATGTATGTATATATATGTAGACTCAAACCGATTATGACAGCAGCAATCCAATGTGTGAGAAAACAGTAAAAAGGAGGCATGTCAGACGTTGTGGTACATTTTCTGATGCAGCTAGACGAAAACAACTTTGGACAGCATTTTTTCACTTGCGCCACCACCACCTACTCAAAGCATCATGATGCTCCAACATTGATGGGACTAAAAGCCAGAAGTCTACGTGACCATCATCATCAAGTCCTTCCATGAAAACCCTAAATACAAAGAGGACTGTTTGATTTTTGTTAGGTAGATTGCCCAGAGGGGACTGGACGGTCTCTTGGTCTGGAATCCCTACAGATTTTATTTTTTTTCTCGAGCCTTTGGAGTTTTTTTTGTTTTTCTGTCCACCTGGCCATCGGACCTTACTTATTCTATGTTAATTAATGTTGACTTGTGTTTATTTTTTATTGTGCCTTCTATTTTTCTATTCTTCATTTTGTAAAGCACTTTGAGCTACATTTTTTTGTATGAAAATGTGCTATATAAATAAATGTTGATTGATTGATTGTGACGCTGCCGCCAAATACACAAAACAATTACTTTGACAATCATGTTACGTTATTTTTAAAATGTTTCCTTTTCTTTTTCATAACTTCTTTAACACGACTTAGCTGCGCGTGGGTATTTTGCTATATATATATATATATATATATATATATATATATATATATATATATATATATATATATATGACAGCAACACTCATAACAGTGACAAAACAATTACATTGACAATCATGTTACGTTATTTTCAAAATGTTTCCTTTTCTTTCCTTCTTTAACACACTACTTCTCCACTGCGAAGCGTGGGTATTTTGCTAGTATACTAATAAAAGGCAAAGCTCTCACTCACTCATCACTAATTCTCCAACTTCCTGTGTAGGTAGAAGGCTGACATTTGACAGGCTTATTCCTTACAGCTTACTTACAAAAGTTAAGCAGGTTTCATTTCGAAATTCTACACATAACGGTCATAACGGTCGATAACGGTCGACAACATTCACCATGTTGAACTTTCTTATTTATGGCCCCATCTTCACGGATTTTGGTAGGCGGCTTCCTTGCGCTAACCAAAACCGATGTACATACTTATTTCGGTAGTATGACGCCACTGTCGGCCACCAAGTTGGAGAATTTGTGACGAGTGAGTGAGTGAGTGAGTCAGTCAGTCAGTGAGGGCTTTGTGTTTTATTAGTATAGATATAGGGTGGTCCAGATATAATTATGCAATTTTCATTACGCTATAACTTATTAAGTTTATTACATAGAAAATAACCTGAAAAATCCTGGACCATCGAGAAGTGTGTGAACTGACGACATGAAGAACTGTCTTCGCGCCGAACTGGAATCGTCCCCACAGAAATCAAAATCATCCAGATGATCTGGATCTGCATAATTAAATCTGGACCACCCTGTATATACAGGGGTGGGTAAAAGTAGGTTTACAGTTCTTTGTATGAAAAAAGAAACAGGTTATGAATGCTACACTCAAGAACACTTTAATAATAATAAGAAGTAGAAGAAGACAAATAATACAATAATTAATAAATATTACAAGAATAAACTCTGTATTTTGCATACAACTATAAACCTACTTTTGCCCACCTCTGTATATATTAATTAAAAATATAAAATGAGTCATTACTGTCTCATGTACAGAGTACAGTAAAATTCCTACCTATATGTGCTAATCAACATGCAACACATCACCACTCTTTAACACCATAATTACTGATTGAACTTTCTTTTAACCAACTTCCATCTCTGTCTTTCTGTTCGAATTCAGGTTCTTATTATCAACCATCTACACTTCAGTCACATCCCCTATGAATGCTTAAACAGACAACTTACATTTTTCCATTTTTACTTCTTACTCATATTCAGCAAGCCAGAAAGTGGACTGTTCTTTCTAATTTGGACAAAGTAACCTCAAAAATGGAAAGCTCATCTGTAGCTGTAATGCAAGCTCAACATCAGCTTTGGCTAAAAATGCCTTCAAAGCTGGGTCAACAAATAAATGCATGCATATATGCAGTATGTATGAATGTATATATAACACAAACATATATTAGTAAGCAGTTAAACATCTGACACTTGCTAAAGGGTGCTTGACAAGGATCAATGATTCTGATGCTTACAGGCATAACAAATATATCAACATAATTATGAAAATTATGAAACAATTAAGCAAATGGACATACTGTATTATAAGTAATAAATTAGAATGACATACCTGCATCAGGGTCTGGAGAGCCACATTCATAAAAAACAAAATAAGAGAGACACATTAGATTCTAAACAGTTTAAAAAACAACATCAAAGTGTAGAAAAATAAAAATAGCAGCAAGTAGAAGTGGTCCTATATATACATGAAAGAAAAGGCAAACAACTATTTTCTGTGTAGCATTGCCATCTGATAATCTATGACAGTCTGTTTCTTAATGTTAGGGAAAAAAAATTAAAAGCACATTTTTTTATACTTTATGCTGAAAGTTACAGAGAAAACAATCTACTACAAAATGAAGATCCAAGTGGAAATGCCAACAGGCAGTAAGGACATATATTTACTCCAGCAGGACCTTTTGATGTTCTTTTCTGTATTTGAAGATTATTAACCACTGATTATGCATCCACAGCTGACAGTTAGACCTATCAGCTAAAACTCTGAGCATAGAATGAACTACAAATTTAAGTTTCTACACTGGTGAATTATATGAGCCAGAGAATATGGCTAATTCTAAATTAAAAACACAGTTTTTGTTTGTTTCACTTCTGTTTATTGGAAGTAAAATGTGATATGTAATAACTAAATGTTTATATCAAATAAAGACTGACTGAGCTTTAAAGTCTGTGAACAAAGTTTTTCCATGTATATTTAATGAATAAAAGGTTGCATACTAATGCCAAAAGGTACCCATCATACCTTTTTACACTATTGCTATTTTCTGAAACATGCCATGCTTTTCCCAGGTTCATATATTTTATTTTCAGTACTACTGAAGAGTAAACATAAGCACTATTTTCCAACTAGACTACATCATCAGACTCTTTGCATTAAAGAAGAACTTAATTAATGACTGTCCCATAAGGGGTTGCATGTTGTTCAGATTCCATCAAAATGCACAAATTAGAACTAAAACTCATTATTGTTGAGATTTTATTTTATCATTCAGGTGTTTATTTTTAATTAGAAAGGAAAGTCTGGTATAGGTTACTGACTGCTCTTCTGATATTTTAAATATATTTTTCTGAACTAACTAACTAACTACAATCTGGTTTAGACATTTTTGAAACAACAGAGAAAAACATTGCTTTTATGTAAAGTGACATATGTATCATTTAGCAGCTTGCAGCACTGTTTAAATTGTAAAATACAATCACTGCACAAAACTAATCACCTGTAATTATCTAAATTGTTAATTTTTATTTATATTATATTATTTACGTTTAATAATTAATAGTGCAAACCACAAGCTGGGAATATAATTCTTGGGAATTAGTTTAAAATTTACATGTATACATATTAAAACTATTACGGTAATTTGTTTATTTTTGGCTGTCATGTCTGCTATGCATGTTTTAAAATAATGATACCGACAAATGATATCTTTAAAACTTTTCAATTTTAGCTATAACTTATGGTACAGGATGAAAATTGTCTACCTGCTCCATGCTTAATGTCCCAGCTATAGGAAGGTAAAACAAAAGGGCCAGTTCATTGCAGAAAATCAATTCTGTATTTGTCTAATTGGTTAGCTAGCTAATGCTAGACGAGGCTTTGGTTTAGCTGCTGATAATTATGTCTGCTCCATCCTTTGACCATAAGCAAAATGTGGGCATAACATGTCAACAACATTTTAATTGATCTTCTTCATATTTAGACCCTAATGCTTTGATGCCAATAAATAACACTTCCTCAGATGCCCCATTTCTCTTTGTAATCTATGTTTTGCTTCCAAATATATTTCTGCCATTCATTTTACTTTCTGATTCAGTCTGCTAAAGAGCATTGTTCAAGAACAGATGAGGAACCACAGATAATCTGCATAGATATTACATAGTTGGTGCTTTAAGAGATCCAAATATCACCAGTACCGAAGGAGTTTTCATCTGACAAAAATGTTGCAGGACAGGTCATACGTATAAATGTCAGAGCATCCCCTCACACAAATATTACATTTTCATAATTAAAAAACTTCAACTACATATGGCAGGGCAAATATTTCTTGGAAATCACCATCTCCAAAATATATGTATCACAGATATTTACTTGTTAACAAATAGACATGGTAGGTTAAGAAAAAATAAAAGATTTGTAGAAACAATAACATCCAAAGAAGCCATTCTTAGTGTTTTCTTTTGGAAACCTATGCCTATAATAAGAGAGGATTTCTGGATAAATGACTAGATTCCTTAATCATCAGTGAAATTCTTAGTCTTGTTTTTCAAAGATTCATTTGTCAATTGTGTCATATAAAATCTTAAAGTTATACTATAATGTAGATTACTTAAAATTTTTATATGTCTAATGGATAAGAAAGTTTGGTGATGCTCCAAAAAGGTGAATCATTACTTGATTTATTATGAAATAACCCACACACTTAATCTGGAAGATAAAATCCTAGTAGCAGTCCGTGCTGCCCTCATTGACCCATAGGAGAAAAAGTTTGTTGTACTGTCTCACCCGCTGCTGTATTAAAGCATGCTTGTGCTCCATGTCCCGCTTCTCCACAGCAGAGTCAATCACTAGCTGGTCCAGCTGTTAAAGGTAATTAGCAAAAAGGCACAGTATTATACTTAGTCAAAAGCATAGAAGTAAATGCTGCTATGAAACAAATGTATTTTTAGTAATGAAAACAAACATGTAAACATACTGTATTTTAAACACATTCTTGTAGTGGCACACTAATGTTGTAAAATCTAAAAATTTGCATTCAGTCTTCTTTAGACAATTAATATCTGCTAGGATTGTTTGTAAATCAAAACCAAAGAACGGGCCTCCTAGTACCTTGCTTTAACATGAGCCATTTTAAAAGGTGCAATTTAAATGCAAATAATAATAATAATTTCTGTTTAAATACAATTCTGTAATGCCTCAGTAACCTCCCGGGGACTTAATTCTCACCTCTGCAGCAAGTTTCTTCAAATAAGGATCTATCTCATCAAGCAGGTTGTAACCTTGTTGAAAGAAAGTATACTGGGCGTGCATGAAAGACAGCATCTGAAATGAAATTATAATGATTTATTTTTATTACTACCAGAAAGAGTTCAAATGGAGGAACAGATATAGGAAAAATGCAGCATATGTGTTAAATGGTATGTTAGTGTGGACTATTGATTATCTATTAAGCCTGAAAGTTATAAGGAGGTGAAATTTATATATAAGTGAAGACAATTTGGTATAAGTCACCACAGTCAGCCCAACCAGTATTTAAAAATTAGTACATATTGGCTATTACTTAAAAAATTAGAGCACTTTTACTATTTGTTTTTTAAATAATTCTAATTTATCTTACCGCATCTAAAATTTCAAACTTCTTCTTGGCTTGAAGTACATTAATCTGTAAAGAAATAAACACATTGAAAAACAGCCAAAAAAATGTACATAATGGCATGTTAAAAATGGAACAGAAAATCAATATTCTTCATCTTAATTAAAAAAAAAAAAGTAAAAATGCAGTTTCAAGATATTGTTTCCCACATTTAATTTATCTAAATAAACCTTTATTCCACATTATTTACTGTATCTTGGTCATAACTAAACCAGTTTTAGTTTTAGAAAATTAAACCAGGAATCTTCTCATTTAAAGTCCAATGGCCAAACCAATACAATTCACTGATAATTTTTCCAAACAACAGCAGTATTTATTTATAGTATGTAACAGTTAAAAGTCAGAATATACTAAGGTTTATTTTGCAGCATGTTCTGAAAAATTATGTCACTCTGTTTGATTATGCAGAACAAAGTTGAATAATTATTTTAATGCCAACAGTCACTAGCTTAACAAAGAGCATGTTTCAGAGGCAAAGGCATTTCACAAAGTTGAACTAGGAACCCTCTCATTTAAAATCCTAGCTACTACATCCCACTGCCTAAAAGTAAAGTGTTTGTACAAACATTAGCAGTGTTTCCACAGTTACAAATCAAAATATACCAAACCTGAAATTTCTAGCATCTAACGACAAGCCTTCTTACCTTGCTTGATTATGCAAAACAGATAAAAAGAAACACAATACCAGTTGTTTTTCAGAAAAAAAACACCACAATAAATATTTCCTTTACATGCACATAAAAAATGCAAGACCAAAGTAATTTTACCTGGAGAACATAGTCAAGGGCCAGATGCCTAAAGCATTTGCGTGTTATATTTAAGGTGCCAGTTGCCTCTTCTACTTCATGGGGTTTGTTACGAGGAGCCTGTGCATTCTTCACTTGTGCAATCTCCATATCTTCCCGCACTTTATCAAAGTGCTTTTTTGTCTCCTTAAATTTTCTCACATCTCTACAAGGAAAGAATGCAGCAAGAAATGAAGAATCTCTCTTAGACCCAATAGATTTACAGAAGATGTATTTTGTCCCAAAAAATATATTATCTATCTATCTATCTATCTATATCTATACTAATAAAAGGCAAAGCCCACACTGACTGACTGACTCACTCACTCACTCATCACTAATTCTCCAAGTTCCCGTGTGGGTAGAAGGCTGAAATTTGGCAGGCTCATTCCTTACAGCTTACTTACAAAAGTTGGGCAGGTTTCATTTCGAAATTCTACGCGTAATGGTCATAACTGGAAGCTATTTTTCTCCATATAATGTAATGGAGTTGAGCTGGATGGCCGTGGGGGGTGGAGTTTCGTGTGACATCATCACGCCTCCTACGTAAGTACGTAGAGAACAAGGACTCCATTGTATGCACGTCAGTGCTAGTTGCTTTGAAAACAACTTTTGCAGCCAGGATACCAAATTATATGGGTGGCTGCCCCAAACCTTTATCTGTCTTTGTCTCGTTTTGTGACAATATATATATATACCCCGATCTACATATTCTCAAATAGACAAGCCACACGCGCGTGGCTCAATGGTAGAGCCTCTAGCGCCGACATCCGAGGTTCGATTCCCGAGAGGGGATGCACCGAGTATGTACACGCGCTTAATTTTAGCCTCGCATCCCCTTGGTTTGAGATGTATGAAAAAATATGCGGTTAACACAGAATCATGTTACGTTATTTTTAAAATGTTTCCCTTTCTTAGCACAAGCACAGCTGAGAAGTTTCGATGCATGTACTCCATAACGTGTTAAAAAAAATAACGCATTTAATCACACTTTCAATTCCAAGCAAAGGGGAACTTTTGTCAATGCATGATTTCCTGGTACATCGACAGTACCGCCGCTCCCTATACGCAGAGTACGCAGTCTGCGTGGGGCACCATCCCAGCTGCTCAAAAAAATAGTTTTTATATATTATAATAATAAATTAATATTAGTAATATACATATACAAATAAACAAAAATATAAACGTATATATTGCATTTTACGGTGAACGCAGAGTAGGCTAAGAACACGTGATGGCGCGCCTCACCTCTATTACGGCTGCCTATTTGGCCAAAAATGATAATAATTAAACAATATGCCTGCTCCTGGAAAGAGACATCAACAGTCCGGCGCCGAGAAATGAAAGAAAAAAAAAAGCCCAAGATGAAGCCTGTGCATGTACCCAAATCTCTGGATTGCTCTGCGCATAGCAGTGACGCTCCCTGTAACTGTTACCTCTGCTGAGCGAAGTTTTTCTAAAATGAAGCTCATCAAAACGTACTTGTGCTCATCTATGGCACAAGAGCGCATGAGTGGTCTGGCAATTGTCAGCATCAACTTTGAATTAGCAAAGGCTTTATCATATGAAGAGCTCATTTACGACTTTGCCTCAAGAAAAAGCAGAAGTGTGCCTTTGTAAACTTTGAACTTTGGAAAGCTCCAGCAGATGACAGTGTTGATTTTATTTCAGTTTATTATTGTTTATTTTATTTATTATAAATGTTTTATTTAAAGTGTAATTTTAGTTTGTAGTTTTTGCTGTAGAGCTACAATTGTAATTTATAAATGATACAATTTATTTATGTATTTACTTTTATTTGAATAAAGTTCTATTTTGGCCCCTACAGTAGGTGTTTTTTTTAATTATTTTATTTTTACTTCCGTAATATTTGGGGGAGGGGGCACAAAAGTAAATTTCTGCTTAGGGCACCCATTTGGCCAGCAGCGGCCCTGTACATCGATTACATTGATGCACACTGAAAAGCAAGCAAAATTATATGCATTACAGAAAGCAGACTTTGTGGCTCTTAGTGGGGATCATTGGACTTCCGTGACCGTTAGTAATTCTAATTACATCTAATTACAAAATGTTCAATGATCACACTGTTTCAGCCTAATGTACAAAATAATTTTGGCTAAGGTTACTCAGAGTTTAAAGATGAAGCTGGTCAAATTACCTTTTATGTTTCTGACTTATTTTTTTAAGAAGAAAAACTGCACTTTATGTTGAAATTTTGGTTATTATTATTTAAAGACAATACTATTCTGAAAATGTACTTAAAGTACTTAAAATACCACCCAATTTTAGCCAGGGATGATATTTTTGTTTCTGTTTTGAATTGAAATGCAGTTTAAAAGAATTTTTTTTTCAGAAATTAAAAGAGCTTGAGTTTACAATATTCATGTCCATGTCTATTATTTGATTCTGTCCCCACTAAAACCCTTTTAAATAAAAAAAACATTTGCGATTTGGGGCAAATTTTCATGTGTGATTACATACGATTAATCAAGATTAATTATTACACAGCCTCTAATTAGATAAATTTTTTTAATCGAGTCCCACCCCTAATATATATATGTAGATTTGTATATATATATGTATATACAGTATATATGTAGATATGTATATGTATATATGTGTGTGTGTATATATATGTATATATATATGTATGTGTGTGTATATATATATGTGTATATATATATGTCTATATGTGTATATATATATATATATATATATATATATATATATATATATATATATATATATATATATATATATGATGTGTATTTATATGTGTGTGTGTGTATATATATATATATGCCAGCAACACTCATGACAATGAAAACACAATTACATTGTCAATCATGTTACGTTATTATTAAAATGTTTCCTTTTCTTTTTCATTACTTCTTTAACACACTACTTCTCCGCTGCGAAGCGCGGGTATTTTGCTAGTAATATATATTACTAAAACTTTATAAAACTTTATTTTCATTTGGAACAAACAAGTAAAATGTAAGCGATAATAGCTTTTTGCGTTGGGCTGAACATAGCGTATTAACAAAAACTGTTGGACCAATTATAATACAGAGTTAATAACTACTATATTTTCCACTTTTCTGGTCTACAAAGTTTTTTTTCAGTCTTCTAATGGTCCACAAGAAAAAAAGGTTGAAACTTCTGTTTTAGAGCGTGTGCGTGTGTTTACGTCAGCATGGTAGTATCAATCAGTGATCTCCAAGTAGTTTTCAAAATTCATGAAAGGATACATATTTCCAGAGAAATAAAGATTTATAGCATTTTTGAGAACTTCTATTTATAGACAATTTAAAAAACATAAAGTTGTTTAGATGCACATATTATTGTAAACCAGTAACGGCATACTGCACGATAACGTGCAGTGAATACACTTGACTTAAGCATTCCTAGTTTTCATACTCTTTCTCTGTCTCTGTTTAGCATTCGTTTGCTCAGAGGTTGATGCGCTTACTGCTTCCTGAGCAGCTCTTCTTTTCTCCACCCTAGCGGCCCACTGCTTCTTTTCTTTTGTCGGCATCTTTTCGCGTTAAAACTGATTAAGTTAGTTTTTGTGTTGCAATTACTTTTAGTACGTTCTCTTAAATGTTTCACTTAAGCTGGCACTCAAGTCTTCAATCTGCCTCAAGAATGATTAGCGAAAGTGGTAGGGAATGGGAACGGTGCTGCGCCGCATGGCCGCGCTTCTGCGCGCTGCCGAGAGTTGATTCTACAATAAAATAAAAAAAAAAAAAAAGAGTAATAAAAATCATTATTCCGAAAGCGGATAATAGATGTCACGTAGTATATGTGTACCAAATTTCAATTCAATAGGTGAAACGGTTTGCGAGCTACAGGTGATTAAAATCCTGGACAAACGAACAGCCACGGTAACGTATTATATAAGAAGATACAGTAGGAAAAGAGTGAACATCAGAAAGACTTGGACCTGAGGTCTGTGGATATTACAATGCCAATGTATGTAGAAGGTAGAACCACTTCTTTAATAAAGTACAATTAAAACAGGAGATTCTCAGCTTTACACAACGGTTCTTAATTTTCTAATGTGCTGTTCTCACCTAAACCAGTCTTTCCTCTTTTTTGGATTTGCTCTTACTGTATTCATTGAACTTCATGGCAAATCTCTGCAAAACTTTAAGGGTTTTTTTATTAACTTTAGTAAAATTGTCTCTAATAGTTTTGTAATTTGCTGCTTGATCTTTTAAAAAAACTTTACAAGTGAGACATATGAGGTTGTGTCCA
Organism: Polypterus senegalus; assembly: GCF_016835505.1. NCBI lineage: Eukaryota > Metazoa > Chordata > Cladistia > Polypteriformes > Polypteridae > Polypterus > Polypterus senegalus. The sequence continues at coordinate 31,030,731 of NC_053159.1, forward strand.
ATTTAAAACAGGATCTTGCTGGAATAGGTTCTCAACATCCTGTATGTCATTTGTTGTATTAAGCATTTCTATGTGAGTGCAAAAATGAATAAATGAGTGAATATTCTTGTAGGCATTATGTGCTATGCTATTAATGCTATATAAATTAAAATATTTATAAATTAACCTTGGTAAGAAGATGAGCCAAATTGAGATGACTTTTGTCCACAACTATAAAAATATTCTTTCAGTCATTTTTATAAACAGTGGTGATCAAATAAAACAAAACACAGCTCTGCACAAAAAGCAAAGGTATGAAAATTTTAAAAAAATACAGCCCAACATTTTCATCAAACTGCTTCATTGTGAAAATGGTTGCAGTGCACCGAAGCCTGTGGCAGCTAACAGGGTTGCACAATAGATAGAGCTGCCAGACTGCTGTTGTGCATAATGGCAAAAAACAACTTTGGCAGCCAAAAGTTAAAAATGTAACATCAAATACAAACAAATCCAATCACTTAAAAACCAAAATAAATAAATAAATAAAACCCTGAAAATCTTCAGTCCTGTATAAAACAATTGTGCCATATGAAAACATTAAATATTAAACGCCATACATACTTCAACTAAAATGTTCCTTTTAAGGCATTTCTAACACAGCTCCAAACCAAATGAAAATCTGACAAAACAGAATCTTAAAAACATTCTCACTAAAGCAAAATAATAGAATTAAGCTTATGTGACAACTGCAATGATATAAAACCTCCTTACCATTGGTTCTATGAGAATTTTAAATATTTTATTATAAATGAAAAAATGTTGCTACTTACTCTTTTACAAAGTTGTGGAGTTGCTGCTTGACCGACCTTTGTGCTTGATCAAAAAGAATCTGTTGGAAAGAAAGGAAAACTCTATTTTGGAATTTGTAATAGCATAACCTACTACCTGTTTTATAAGGAGGTTTATGTCCTCCAAGTCTTAGCATTCAGGAAGCCCTGCATTTAAGCAGTCCTCTTCTACATCAGCTTGCATAAACTATTCAATCATAACATGAACAAGTGCCAAACTGCAGTCTTTGCAACTATTTGTAAACTTCAGAGTCTACATAGGTGACATACTGTACATAAGTTATGGATCATTACAAGGATTATGACCATATAATTTGCACAGTGATGGACAAAATACTAAATATCTATACAGCTAAAAGTGATTGAATCAGTCTAATACTGTTTGCAACTACTTGTATGCAAAACCTAAGAAAAAAATATGTTTTTAGCCAAACAAAGCCACAGTTGTTGTTGAGACAGAGGAACAGATCCAGTGGTCTTGCTGTTAGGCAGATCAAGAGGGCAGTTCAATAAATCAGACCAAGGTGCTAACCAAAAGTAGATGCTATAGTGTGTGCACTCACACTCAGTTAATATGGATAACAACTGCACCCATGAAAAGTAACGGTAAGAATTCATAACAAAGAAAAGGAGAATGGTAAAAATTTCAAAATTTAAAAAATTTATAATCAGGATATTTTAAAATTTGATCATAACCTGTAAAATGGAATCTGACATGAACATGCCACATGTGTCAGGCAAAAACAAGGCAGCTGGTCACGATTTTAAACCAAAAAACACATTTGGGATGACCAATGGCCAAGACTGAAAGAAATCCAAGACAAGTTCACAACAAATGAAAAAATGCTACAGTGCCATATTGATAGTAAAACTGTTTGGTCAAAGCACGATTTTAACATCACTTTATTACTCTTGGTCTTTATTCATGTAAAAGTCATGAAGGCTTCTCATTAAAACTGGCAAACCTTCCAAACACCACTTACATGCTTTCTGGCAAAATAGTCTTCGAAGACGCATGAAGTTGATTATTAATGCAGGAAATGACACAGATACAGGATAGGCCTAAACTCACAAAAGGAAAGACTGGATATAGGATTCATAAGAAATGTGAAGGATGGACTATGGCAAAAAGAGGTACAATAATCAAAACTGGAAAAAAATTGAACCTTTAAAGTTTATAATATTTATTAAGAGCACTTTAGGGCCATTATGGCTTTCATCCTCCTCCCTTTTTTTAAATGGGCCATTTAACCTTTTTCCTTTTACTTTGCCGAAATCGACTGTTGCTAAGCTAGCCTTTTTGTTTAGCTCAAAAACCCACATGGCATAGCTCTCCAACCACTCCGCTAATCATAGGCTACAGCTGGCAGATGTCATCTAGTTTTTCAGCCATTTTAAACCATTATAAGACGTTACATTTTAAAAAATTCCAGTGCCTGTTTGTTTTCCATTTTCTAAGTGATCACTTTGACTTCAATTACGTTCAGTGCTGGAGAGAGAGACAGAAATCCATTATCTTGAGGCAAGCTGTAAAATTATTAATTTTCAGAAATAAATAGAGAAAGAGTGATGAAGCTGATGGCCAGTGGTTTGGATGAAAGCGAAGGCACAAATTTACAAAATACTAAATGTCTAGAATACTTAGTAGGACACATTAGCTGAACTCAGTATGCTCAAGTCATATAGGCACATTCTCAGTTACATCATTTTACTTCCTGGGAGAAATGGAAGGACTCAACCAACACTTTTGATTAACTTAGGCTGTAAATCTATGGATTTATAATATCTGACAACCAATATGGTATACAGTACAATGTATATGTACCACTGGAGACTCAGAAAAAAATAAATTCATCCAGACCCTGAGGCTAGGGATCTGCCCTGGCAATCAGAAAGTTGCCGGTCCGAATCCCGCAAATGCTAGAAGTGACTCTGCTCCATTAAACAATGCCCTTAACCTGCAACTGCTTCGTCCTGAGTATGATGTTAATCTAGCAGATCCTCTAACTTACAGGGAAAACTTCACGTTTGGTAGCAGGATTGGCAATCCAGCCACTGTAAAAAGAACCAGCGTGGTCCTGAGGTGCCACCCGCTGCACTCAGGTCCCAATCCAGGTGGTTCATCATGTGAATGAGCGCATGCTCCCAACCTTTATCTCTCTCTCTCTCTCTCTCTACTCTCCCTATCCCAAAGTTATGTGACTTTCTTCTAGACCATGACAACTAAAGACCATCCTCAGATACACTACAACACACTTTTACTTGAATTTATGCAACATATTCAAAGACATCCTAACTCACAGCTATACACTAAAACAAGCAAACTATTAATTAGCATCTTGTGTAGACCTTTCTCAAAGAAAGTAACCCTTACCATGTGGTAATTGATCATTTCTTGAAGATTCTCTCCACACTTCTCCAAACATTCCTGCAATGAAAACAAAACAGCTAGGTCAGAACATCTAAAAATCTCATTATTTCTCTACTTTTCAATGAAAAGTTAATTCATTAAAAACATTCATGGCACCCAGTCTCTAAAATAACATTGAAAGTGGCATGTTAAAGTAAAATACATTCTTTTTATTATCACTTTGTTTTTATATTCTGAGCACATCTGACTATATGTATTTGTTATTTTTATTAATCACTAGAATTAAGCAAATCTAAGAAAACATGTTTTATCTGCTGCTTCTTGCAGATTCACTGTAAGACCAAGCACTCATTTTAAGCTTGGTATGGGGCACTGAGCTCTGAAAAGGCTAGGCTGTTCACTTACTGAGATCATCTCGTCCTTTTTGCATTGCTGTGAAAGGTCTTTTACACCATTAACAAAAAGCTTGTTTGCACTGATATAGGCTTTCCCAGTTTCTATCATTCCACTGCAGAGCTTCACCAGCTGTTAGAAAGACAAATAAAACAATTTTCATTAATATAAATTGAGAATGCCATGTGTAAGTATTATGGGGGGAGGGGGTATGAAGGAGAAAGCATAAGGCTTTTAACAGCTGCTGACCTTTATTGATCACTTTTAATCAAATTAATTTTTTCATCAAACACATGTGACCAGAAGTTAGAGGCATAGCATTTTACTCTGATTGATTTATATTTAAATCACCCAGAAAACAAAATAATCATGATTCAGACAAACCTTCCTAGGAACAACATGATGCTGAAACATAGCCCCAGAAATGTACTGTATTAATTTAATCCATAGGAACAGTATTTACATTAGCAATTCTGACTGAAATGTCATTTCTTTCAAACACAATCTTGTCCACGGAATTCAATATTTAGGCAATGATAGTGCATATTATGTGTCAAGTAGTGTAATATCTACAAAGAAATAACTTGCCCAGTATATTACACATTCATTTAAAATACATTTTGGAAATCCTTTTAATTTTCTGCCTTTAACAAGGTGGGGTTATCTATCTCAGTGAATTCAATTGCACTAAGAGTCCATTAATACCTATAATCAAAATGGCAAAGAATATTACTACAATATGAAAAAAGACTCAAGGGCAATTACTTGGTAACTGTAACATGACTAAAATCACAGCTACAAGTTAGTGTTAAGCTATTTTATAAAACAGAATAAAAACACTGAAAATCAGAACAAATTCTAAAATGATTAAAAATACTTTACATAACTATTTTTCTAAATTCTTGGACTATTATATTGAAGTACTGAAACACTACAAAGTTTCAACAGTTGCCATACTGCTTATTTCCTTTAATAAGAAGGTCTATAAAAACTTTAATGTTTCTATTCCCAATGCCCTAATTCGAAATGAAAAAATACATTAAAAAATGAAAAATTCCAAACATTCCTAAATCAGTTTGTGATTTTGTGATTCTTTAATAATATTTTGCAACATACAGTATTAAATTCTGGAATTCAGTTCTGTAATGTATAGAACTTCAAATTATTCATTGTTTATTTGACTGAAGTTGTAATAATATGATTACACACCAAAAGTGTTAATTATTTACGCCTAATAAAGTTTATCTAATCTAATCAGAAAAATACCTAATCATACAATATATTTTTTCAATTGAACCACTACAACAGCATTCTGTAAAGATTGTGAATATTCTGTTACAATAATGTACACTTATATAATCCTACATAATCTGATTTTTTCACCTGGTGAATCCTGTGAGATGAGACTTAATGTTTTTAGAGGGGCTTATAACCAACACTGACATTAGAATATTACAGAATTTAAGATATTATTTACATATGTGAGTTTAAAATTTTGGGAGGTGCATACATATAGCTTTCAATGATTTACCCATTTTTTTATTTTTGCAATAAATCGTTACATTTTTATTGCAAAATGTGTTATATACTATTTAGTTCTGATAAAAGGTTCTTGTTATTTAGTATTAAAAAAAATCTGTGGTTCTTCGCATTCACTTTTTTTTTTCCTAAGGACATTTGACCTTCTCTTTTGTTCATAGACCTACATTTTACCTCAGGTGCAAATAAAATGTAGCCATTTTAGATGTGAAATCCATTAACATTATACTACACAGGCTGAATATAGTCATACGCCTTAAATCAGTTTCAATGTATCCTTCTTCATTCTGTTCTACTGTCTGATACAAGATCCTCTGAGATTTACTGCCATGACCTTTTCTGCCTTTATACATTGCCATTAGCAGATGTACTTGCAAAGTATAATACTAACTTTCATTTGTATATTGATGACACTCAGCTATACAGTATTAGTTAGTTAAAGCCAATAATTTAAATTTTGTCATTTAGAAGTTTACATTAAATGAATGAAAATTACTAATCTTAAAATTGAAGATAATGTTTAGTGGATTGTATTTATGTAAATATTTATGTAACTCACAAAAGGCTTGAATTTCAGTTTAGCTGAATCAACTTATTAATTAGGTGTTTGACACAGATTTATCCATTAGTAGTCATGCTTCCATACAATCTAAAGCAGGCCTATTCAAATGGTGGTCCGCAGCCACATGTGGCTCATAAACAACCTTTGAGTAGGCCAGTCCGTAGGTACCGCCAGGGCTCCAGATTGCAACTAAAATGATAGCAAAAATAGGTTTGGTGATTATCATTTCTACTAAGTTCGCTAGTCGCAAATTAAATCTTTGAAACTTTAAACTATTATATTGCAACAGATGTAAAATGACATTTTCTTATTGTTTAGTGTATGTGCCAATAACATATGTGTTGGTACAGGCTCCCCTTTTCATATCCCTGAGCCACATAAAGGTTGGTTTATATCCTGCGCTGGGTGAGAGGAAGTCATGATGAAAATGACGTCAGAGGTGGAGACAAGTGCGGGAAAATATTTCTAAGTACACAGTACTGCTGAGGGGACGGCTGTGAATTTCAACAAAAAGCTGGTTATTCAAAAACATTTGAAATTCCTCTGTCCATCATATAGGTCCCCTGTGTGGGAAGCAGCCTGGACACAGACAGGTAGACATTGTTTAAGCATCCAACACACGTTTATTCACAATATTTACACAGATGACACACACACACACCCCAGTGCCGCAGCACCAATCACCCCAAAGTCCAGGCCTCTTTAAAATGCCTTTGCCTCTTCAGGTCCGCCTCCCCTCCTCTCCTCTGTCCACTTCCACCCGACTCCAGCCGTCAAATGGAGGGAGGAGGCCCCTTTTATGTTCACCCGGACGAGCTCCAGGTGCCTCCCAATAACCTTCCGCGGGCCCTCCTAGGTGTGGCGGAAGTGCTGGCTATGCACCCAGAAGCATTTTGGGTGTCCCTGGTCATTCGACCACGGGCCCCTATAGGGTTGAGCTTCCAAGCTCTGTTCCTGTGGTCCCCATATCATCTAGGGCGGCTGCCCTCTCGTGGTCCAGAGGAGGCGTAGTCCCTCTTCCGGTTCTTCTGGGCGTCCCGGCTGGGTACCACCCCCAGCCACTTGCCACACCTGTTATGATCATCTGTGCCTCTTAGAATTCAGTTGTCCCTTAAGGCACACTAAGCTGTGATTGTCAATGACCTCCTTGTTTGCACATCTCTGCCTGCCATATCTCTTTTGATTTAACTCAAACTTCATGCACAATGCCTGCCTGTCTGCCAGTAAACATGTATGAGCAGTCTCCTGCCTGCTGTTTCGACATACATAGCGATGTGATGAAGTCTACATTTTAAGGTTGTAGGTTTATTACTGTCGCTTTACTGGGCTGCTCTGTGATTGATGGCAGACAGTAAACTTTGTTTAAATGGTATCAAAAAATAAAACTTCATTAGTTATTACTTAAGTCATTTTGGTGAGCGCACAATATGTTCTGTTACCAATAAATTCTTTAACTAGAGCTCATCAACAAAGAAATATGGGAAATGATTTAGTAAAAAAAATAATAGTAATAATTATAATTAATGATTCATTACTTGGCACTCAAGAACATGTAGCCTTGCTCTTAAACATTTAATCAGGTAGTTTTTTTTTCTGGGGGAAAAAATTTCACGAGAAAGATGTTGTTGTGGAACTCAAATTTAACCTTTGTCATAAATGTAATTAAAACCAAGTGAACTAAATAATTTAAGTTCTATGAAAAAAAACCCCAATCCCTTGCCTGTCATGACCACCCCTTTAAATTGGAGGAGGATCTCATATTTCAGAAGGGAAACAAATGTTATTGTTATTACTGTGCACTTTTTAAAATTTTTATGCACTTTGAGATGTGCCTGGGTCAGAGGGTGAGCAAAATATTTATTTTTTTTATTTCAAAAGTGGAAAAAAAGTATTGCCACTACCTCAGATTCTTTTCAATTATAGATTTTTTAGTTGTTTTTTTTTATATTGTTCTAATAATTTACACAACCAGTGAAAAATCTGAGAACACCTCATTAACTGGATGCAGTTAATGTTTCATGAAATCAAGGCATAGAAGAAATATACAATGGCAAATAAAAAGTAGGCCAAGGAATCATTAAATGTAAAAAATGTTATTCAATTTTTTGATTCATCAAAGTAGCCACCTTTTGCTGATGTAACAGCCAAACTTTTTGATGCAGAATGCCTTTCACTCTGTGCAAGTCACCAGCTCTGCTGGCAGCCAAAGAACCCCAGACCATCACACTTCCTCCTCCATGTTTGACACACACTGAGGAGCCATTCTTTCACCAACTTGACGGTGTACAAACACCCTGCGTGATGAACCAAAGATGTCAAATTTTGATTAATTGGCTCATAAAACTTTCTTCCAATCTGTAGTAGATCACAGCTGGTATTTCAATGCCCTATTTTATTCTTTAAGGAATCAGTTTCTTACTTCTACTCGCTCTGTCAAACCTGCTTTTTTATAACACCGTTAAAAACTGTGCTTGATGATGTTGTGCTGTGAGGCACCTATCACACAAGCTGGTGACTCTCAGAAACATGTCTTCTGATTGGGTTATGACTTTGGGTATGCCTGATTTCTTCCTATCAGAGTTCTTGCAGTTTATAATTGCCTTTGGATTGTGTAGGACACCACTGTACTCAGTGACACTTTGATTTTTTTTTGCAGTTTCTCTAAATGAAAGGTCTACACTTCTAAGGGTAATAATGCTCTGTCTCATTTGTTAATTGCCATTTTCTTCCCATTATCACAGGAACGTTGTCCAAGTAGTACTTCAAAGGGTGTAGTAACACAATCTGTTCCAACTCTGCTTTAAGACAGACAGAGGGTTTTTAAGTAATCAACAGAAGATGGGACACCTGTGCAAATTGTTTGCTTCAGCTTGCAAGACTTAATTTTCTTTAACTGCTGCATAACATCTGTATATTGTAGCCTATTAGTTGTTCCCTGAAGAAGGCAGTTTATAATATTCTGATATATCTATACTAATAAAAGGCAAAGCCCTCACTCACTCACTAATTCTCCAACTTCCCGTGTGGGTGGAAGGCTGAAATTTGGCAGGTTCATTCCTTACAGCTTCCTTACAAAAGTTGGGCAGGTTTTATATCAAAATTCTACGCGTAATGGTCATAACTGGAAGCAGTTTTTCTCCATTTACTGTAATGGAGATGAGCTTCAACGACGTGGGGGCGGAGTTTCGTGTGACATTATCACGCCTCCCGTAATCACGCAGTACATAGAAAACCAGGAAGACCTCAAAAAAGCGCTTAAGAAAACATGCATTATATAATTGAGAAGGCAGCGAAACAATAAGAAGCGAGCGAGTGACATATACAACCATATTCATGAGTTCTGCTACTTTGGAAACAAAGCACGATGTAAACCTACACTTTAAATTAAGTTCATAGACAGGCTGCCGCTGGCGTTTGTAATTTAGTGCCTGCCCATATAAGGCCGTCCGTCAGCGGCAATCCAATAGCAAACTGCCACTAAATATTCACGGGTGAAGGACTGTGCTTATGGAGAGGAAGATGAGATGGTCAGGGTGGTGTTTGACACAAACTCAGCGAAACTGCGAGAGAAAGTTTTAAGTGCCAGGACTAAGGTAACATTAAATACAGCCATGGACATAGCACGAGATGGCACCAGCACAGCTGGGAACCTTCGATGCATGTACACCGAGCGGCTCCGTGAACTGGCGCAGTGCACAGATAAAAGCAACAGTTCCAAAGAGCTGAACAAAACCGAATTACACAATTGAAAAGGCAGCAAAAATATGAAGCGTCTGATACATACAAGCATATTCATAAATCCAACTACTGCGAAACAAAGCACACGTTGGAAAAAGTCAATGTCCGCTAAAGGAAGACAGTGTAAAAAACCCGTGCATGCAGTGTGTCAGGTCTCAGATAAAGAAGAAGACAGCTGTTTATTGATGCAGTAAGAAGCGAATCGATGAATGAAACCTGTCATCTTTACAGCGATTGACAAACACGGAATGTAACTTGAACACAACACATCCTACAAATACGAACCTGATTGAAAGAAATAATGATAATCAAATCCTTGATGACAGCAACACTCAGTAACACTCACAAAACAAATACTGTATATTGACAGTCATGTTACGTTATTTTTAAAATGTTCCCTTTTCTTTTCTAGCTTTTTAACACACTACTTCTCCGCTGCGATACGTGGGTATATATATATGTATATATATATAACCCGATCTACATACTCGAATAATGGATACTTTATTAGCCATCAATGATTGTTTTGGTAAAGCCATACTCAGTGTATTCATTAGATGAGCGGTAAAAAGTAAGAGCGAGGGAGGATGACTTATTGAGGCATGCAGGCTGTAGTGCTTGCGTCAACTCTATCTGAATTGCGATCACATTTGAAAAATATATCTTTTCAAGTTCTATTTAGTCCATATGTGTCAAACTCAAGGGCCGGGCCACATCCGGCCAGCGTGTAATTATATCCGCCCGAGATCATTTTATATACTGTATTATTGTTATTAAAGCCGGGTATATGAAGCGCTGGTAACACAATAAACTACAGATCCCATAATGCAGCGCTTCAGCTGCCTTGCCAACACTTACGCGTTAATCAAGTCTACCTTATGATGCTGCAAGTTATTGCGAAGCTAGCTCACACGATGCTGAAGAGAAAAGTTGATTCTGAAAATAGAGCCTTTAAAAACCGATGGGAGGCTGAGTATATGTTTACTGAACCCGTGTGTCTCATTTGTGGAGCTAATGTGGCTGTAATTACAGAATTTAATCTAAGGCGGCACTATGAGACAAAACATCAGGGTAACCTGAATGCAATGCAGAAGATACAGAAAGCAGATAATTAAATAAGAATCTGACACTTCAGCGGACGTTTTTACCCGTGCACAATCACAAAGTGATTTCAAGTGAAGCTGCTTTTATGGGAGACACAAATGCACCAGTGCACCTTGCCCCACTTTCCCTGTTGCCAAGTAATGTTAAACCAAGTCGTCACTACGGTGTTCCCAAATCGCACTTTGCTGATAAACTGGCGCACTGAGTTTACGGCGCTTTGGTGACTTTGAAGAACAAAAAGTCCGTCTACATGCGGCTCGAACCTTGTGCATGTTTGGTAGCACATATCTGTGTGAGAAGCTCTTCTCAGTGATAAAGACTAACAAAACAGCACACAGGAGTCGCCTCACTGATGAGCACCTGCAATCCATCCTGAGAATCTCCACAACACAGAACCTCACACCAAACAGAAACGAACCTGTGGCCAAAAAAAGATGCCAGGCGTCCAGCTCTAAAATGACATATGAGCAAAGACAACTGAATGATTTGATTTGTTATTGCTGAAAGGAACACATTTTATTTATATTTCTAGGTTTTGTTATGCAGCATGTTCATATTTGAATTTGTATAATTTTGACAGGATATATTTTTATGGAGAGCAAAATCTTTTGGGATATTTAAAATCTAAGTTTATTTTTTATATAAAATTACATAAGAGTAAAGAAATTTGAATGTTTGTTCTTTTAACGTTTACTTTATTTCTAACTTGTATAATTTAGACAGGATATATTTTTATGGAGAGCAAAATATTATAAGTTGTTTAAGGTTTGAGTTGATTTATTCACGAATAATATTCCTGTCTGTTTTACCATTCCTACCAAAGATATTTCTGTCGACTAAATAAAAATTCCTTCTATTTAAAATTTAAATAGAACTTGAACAAATCGATAGTTCATAATATCCACGCAGACTTGCGTAAGGCGGAGTTATCCGTTTTAACAAGCAGCGTATTGCACTGATCTGAAATAGCTGTGTGTGTATATATGTAGATATGTATGTATATGTATATATATGTTTATATATGTGTGTGTGTATGTATGTATGTGTGTATGTATTTATGTGTGTGTGTATATGTATGTGTATATATGTAGATATATATATATGTATGTATATATGTGTATATGTATAGATATGTATATATATATATGTTTATGTGTGTGTGTAAATATATATATATATCTATATATATATATATATATATGACAACAACACTCATCACTCACAACATTGACAAAACAATTACATTGACAATCATGTTACGTTATTTTCAAAATGTTTCCTTTTCTTTTCATTGCTTCTTTAACACACTACTTCTCCGCTGCGAAGCGCGGGTATTTTGCTAGTATAATATATATACAGTAATCCCTCGCTATACTGCACTTCGACTTTTGCAGCTTCACTCTATCGCGGATTTTAAATGTAAGCATATCTAAATACATAACGCAGATTTTTCACTGCTTCGCGGGTTTCTGCTTGGACAAGGAGTCTTTTTACTACTGGTACATGCTTCCTTAGTTGGTTTGCCCAGTTGATTTCATACAAGGGACGCTATTGGTGGATGGCTGAGAAACTACCCAATCAGAGCATGCAGTTAAGTTCCTGTGTGCTGATTGGCTCAGCGACAGACTGCCGAATTTGATTCCGCTGTGTTAACCAGGAAGTCTCGTCTCACTCATTCAGCATCAACGTATTTCGCTGTGTAAAGAGTTAACTTTTGTGCTCTTTTATGTTTATCTTTGTGCATAGTCAAGCCCTTCGTTATGTCTCCAAAACAATCTGCTCCTGCTACTGCTTCAGGGGCCGTGCCCAAGTGCCAACGGAAGATGCTAACAATTGCCAAGGGAAAAGTTTTGGATATGTTGAAGGAAGGGAATAGCTACACCGCATAATATTTAGGTTTTACTGTATATAAACAGTGTGTTTACATACATAATTTCAACGAATTTTACCTAATACCTAAGAGAATACAAAGGGTTTATGCTGTATAACCGTGTGGGAAATGTTTATAAGAGTGTGTTTATAAGGGCTTAAAATATATAAAAATAACCATATAAACATATGGTTTTTACTTCGCGGATTTTCACCTTTCGGGGTTTCTGGAACGTAACCCCCACGATTGGTGAGGGATGACTGTATATATATAATATTCCTTTTTTCAGTTTTTTCTAACCTAAACTTTAAATAGAAACCTCTGGCACTTTACTGTTTACTTTTTGACCATTTTAGGTCATTCATTGTATATCAGCTGATTACATTTAAAGATAAACTGGAAAAACTGAGGCATTCTAAAACTTTTGACCGATAGTGTATAGCCATGCTATTCACGTTATATGACTTCAGTTCTTTAATAAATAAATTGACATCCAATGTAAATTTATAGCCAATAAAATCTTCGTTTTAAAGTTATAAATGTATTCGCCTCCAATGTCCTTAGTTTAGAAAACTTATTTAATGTTGCATTCCAGAGTATACATTGTGATCTCACAATGCAGGCCTGCTTAAAACTCCAGGGACATATAAAACCACTGTACAAGTCATAGTTTTTATCTCTATCTCCCACAAACTCCGGAATGAACTACCAAGTTTATCATAGAAGCCATTTTTGTGTCAGCATTTAAATTAAGGATACATACTCATTATTGCATAGTGTATGCTTATTAGACAGACTTCATTTTTTTTAAAACTGTACAAATTCTTTTATTGTCAGATATTAAGTGTTTCCATTTTCTTTCTATCTCATGTCCTGCTGTGATATCTGGCCTATCCTTAGAGTATGCCAATATACTAGGTTTCATGCATTCATCTGATCTTGAATTGAGGAAAAAATTTAAGCACAGAGGATTAAGAAAACATATAAATAAACAGCAAGAATGTGGGCTTTACCTTGTCCAGTTTTGCTTCAATCTCAACCACATCAGTTTCCACTTCATCAATTGCTGCCCTGCAAGAACAACAAAATTAAATTAGCTTGTGCATTTTTTATCAGATTAAAGTTCTTTTGTACTTTACAGTGAGCATATGTGGCCCAATCAAAAGGTGAAATGAAATAATCATCTATGCCAACTCTTAGCATCCAAAAAAAAACCAAAATACACTTCATTATTCACTTAAAATAAGCAGTTGATGGTTCACATAGATACATATACAGAATAAAATTACCTATGTTTCTAATAAGTGTTAATAGTTAATCAGCTTGCCATTTGCTTCTTATTCGCTTATAATAAATAGAAAATCTCACATTTACCAATGAAACCAAAACACATCTATTTATTCTGTAATTCTTTACTGAGTTGAAAGATTTTGATCAGTAGTTTAAAGTAAATTTGACACAAAAGAACTGATTTTAAGAAGTACTTTTCACAGTGTGAAACTCACCCTGGACCAATACCACTTTATAAAGAAACTGGGCCTGTTGAATACTGATTGATTTTACTTAATTTATTTTACTCAATTATATTAGGGGACCGAACAAGTACAGTATATGTCAGTATAGCTCACTTCTGTAACACCAAATTCAACTTTTTCATATTCTGATTCACTAATTTGTATTTCTTTTCTGACAATTATTAGCTGAAGAGACTTAAAAATCACAGATGCTCAGTCCAGTCAATTTCATATTTGTATACCCTGAGAACTTGTAATTTAAGTAACTTGCTTAGTGTCACAGTGCAAGTCATAGGTGGGGCTGGAATAGGCAAATTTAGAATTAACAATTTAACACCAAACTGATCTTCACCAGCTTTTTCTTATTTCTTTGAAAGCCAAAAACAGGGCATTTTTTTATCATTCTGCCTCCCCCACAGAGACAAACTCTGTATGGCTGGCTAGACAAGGCTCCAGACACACACACACAAAAAAGCACAAGGATCCTGTGGCTACAAAACCACAAAATTAAGGAATGAAATAAAGTTTTTAATGAGTCAAAAACGGAAAATTGTGGTTTGTTTCAAAAGTTTTATTCTTTACATGTGTAGCTTTATTTTCTCCAAAATACTAATGTCTAAAAGCTAAGTAATGAATAATGTCTGCATAATTTAAAATAAAAAAACATTATCTTCTCATATATACACACAATACAAACACACACAAACATAGAGAAATAAACTTAGGTTTTCAGCTTGTATCACTTATCTATTCTGAAATTTATATGTGAAAAAACGTTATCAGCAACTGCATTACTTGCATTAGATAACTTATTGAAAGTCTCTTTTGAGTGAGGCAAAATAAGCGGGCCACATCCTCAGCAACTGAAATACAAATGATAGCTCAGCTTTTTTTATATACAAGCTATAAAAAGTGAGGAGTAATGAAATAAACAGTGGCTTTAGTTATATTAAGTGAGCAATTTAGTTTCACACCTTGTTTAAATTTTCTACACTCAAATCATTCACTAATACAATGAAAATAAAAAGGTTTGCCAGTGAGACTGCTTCATATTTCGCTAGGAAACTCGAACTCTGCAAAGAAAGGACAGTACGTTGTAAAGGGTACTTAAATCTACTCTATATATATATAAAATCCTATGCCTGTAAGTGCAATGATTTTGTGCAATGATTTTATTTCACATTATTCATCATGCTTTAGATCGACTAATTTTAAAACCTACATATATATGTTTGGTATCATTTTTCTCAGAATTTATCGACCTTTAATGTGATGTTGTTAGATTTTCAGATTCCTATTCCGTTTTTAAATTATAAACTAAAATATCAAGAAAGTCGTGAGGCGGCCTACTACTAGGGGGGCTTGTACCATATCTTTAAATACAATCGCTTTCTCTAACGGAGCGGCTCAGGGTTTGGCGAGTGAAGCGAGCAGTGGGCAGAGCCTTCTAGTAGTACGTATAAAAAATAAGTTTCCATTAATTTAATTCTTCCGTATTCAAAAAGAGACACAATTAAGCCAATCACAAACCAGTCTATAAATTACGATATTTATCTGCAATTTATAATCATATGCTGAACTAACCACAATTTCACTTTAAATGGTAAAGGTCTCTATATGTAAATACAAATGCAAAAGGAGGGTTATTGGTTTTGGGGATTATAGCATGGTATTATAAGGAATAATATAATTATATAAATTACCTGATTTAATTACCAAATATATTCAATAACATCTGTTTAGAAACTGCAAATAAATAATGTTTTAATAAATGAACAAAATCAAACATCAGACATTATTTTTATCACAGCTTATCATCCAGTCGCTTTGTCAGGTTTATGATATTTGCTGTTTTTCAGATTTACAGAACATCACTACAATCAAAAACATTAGCTGGTTAATAGTACTTACTTAAAAGTAACATTTAACAGACAAGTTAGATTAATTCAAACTTTAAATGTCACAAACGACTGATTATTTAATTCTCCAAATATATCCTTGCTTTCTTACATTTGTCCCTACCTTGTGGCTTCCTCTGTGAAACCAAACCACTCAGCTGAAGAACAATCTATTGTTTCAGAATTTCTGTAATAACAGTCTAGGTTGTTGTGTTCTTTGCAAGGTAGGTAATCACACATTTGTTATAACTTATATGCAGTATATGTTTACTTCCATAGACTTTTTCATATTTTATTGTGTAATAGTCTTAGAACCATGGTGTATTTCAATGGGATGTTTTGTCATTTATCAATACAAACACTCCATAATTTTAAAGAAAAGAACAAAATTTTTATATTTTTCTGGGATAAACATTTGGGAGTTCCCCAGCTAGTCAATTTATTTTCAAGGAAACATTACACAATGAAGCCAAAGGAACATTCTATACAGGGAAAGGATATAAGAAAATTTTCAACACACTGAATATACTTCAAAGCACAATGAAATCCATAATTAAAAATGGTAAGAAATATTAGACAACTGTGACTATCCTCTAAAATGAGTGTCCAGGCAGGGAAAGCTGTAATAAGAGGCCTACACCAACTCTAAAGGTATTAGAATCTGCCATGACAATGGTGAGAGCAACTGTGCATAAGATAACAATTGCACACACAATTCATAAACCTGGATTGTACAGAAAGGTGAAAAGAAGAAAATATTCAGTGGAGTTCACCCAAAGTCATGTGAGAAACTTTGAAAGATGGAAGAAGATTGTTTGGTCTAAGGGGAGTAAAACAGAACTTTTATGCTTCAAAGCTAAGTGTTATGTTTGGTGCAATAGCAACGTAGCACATAACACTGCAAACACCATTCCTACATTAAAGAATATTGGTGGCAGCATCTTATTCAGGGGGACTATTTGCATTGGGTGAGACTAGAAAATAAATGAAGATATTAGAAAAAAGGTTAAGTATATAAAAAACTTGGGCAAAAACTTACTGCAATCCACAAGAACACTGGGACTTAGAATCATCTTCGATGAAGACAACAACCAAAAACATACTACAAAAGCCACAGGAGAGTCACTTAAAATCAAAAAAGGTTAATGTACAGTATTGCAGTGACCTAGTCAACAGCTAGAGCTCAGTCCAATTAAGAATCTGTGAAATGACTTAATAATTACTGTTCACAAATAGTCTCAATCCAGCTTTACTCATCCTGCATGTAGAAGGAGCCAAAATGCTGAAATAAATGTAGAAAAACAAGTAAGAAAAGTAGCAAACAGAGGGAAAAATCAGGGACAGGAAAATGATAAGTAACAGCATAGCAGAGAGAGAGTAAATGAAACCAAAATTGCAAATCATTAAAACTTAGTCAAAGAAACAAGCAAGAGGAACCTACCACTAAATCTGCTTGAAAGCGCCTTGAGCAAAAACACAGTCAAGAAACAGCGCAAATGTCCTAGTTCTAGCTTGTTTTCTTTTTACCTAAGTATTGTTATAAACAAAATCTCAAAGCTATGTCACCAAGTTATGTATGCCACTTTTAAAAAAGACTGAGTAATGACATCACAGGTCACATATTAATTGACTAACAAGAGGAGTCATTTCTACAAGCAATACCACAGCATCAATGTACTACACTGCAAAATGGTGACACACAAACAGGAAAAGCCCCCACCAAGTGGTGATGTCACTGTGTCAAATTCATAATGCTAAAAAAACTGATGTAGCCATGCACCAAATTCAGATTCATGAAACCAACCTGATAGAGCTAAATCAATTTTGCTAACAGAAAATGGCAAACATTCCAGTATCAAGATATGCAACATTGATAGAGACTCAAAGAATCTCACAGCCGTGAGCATAGTCAATTTCACACAGGTGCAAGTGGTCCAGTAAGATACATATTTAGTATAGAGCTCCAAACTGTAAATTATGCATGTGAATTAGCTATGTGCCTGGGAACAATCTCAAAACCAACCTTAAAGGAACCATCCCCATTCCCCTCCCCTCATCAGAAAACACAACACATGCTGTAAAATAATAAAAACAAAAGATTAATTACTATTTACAAGGGATTTATTTCTACTTGATTAAAGAAAGAAAGTGTGAGGAATGTATGTTTAGTTGTTTGAGGCATGGTGGCACAGTGGTTAGCACAGCTGCCCAACAACTCAGATCACATATTTGGCCACAATAATCAATCCAGCATACTTAGCACACTTTTCACTAGCCCTTAATGGACACTTGAAAAAAAACTAGTATAATTCCTCCTTCCCAATTGACTTTAATGCATTTTGCAGAGTTCAGTGAAGTTAGTGAACATTTCTTTGATTTTGCTGAACTTGAGGTGAAAAATTCAGCGGAGTTCGCTCACACGAGTAATGACTACAATTGCCATCAGCCAGTGTACTGCTTCAGACAAGTTCCTCAGTGTTCTCAAATTTAAAAAAAGAGCATCAAAAAGAAATATGTCATCAAAGGCAGAAACTGTTTTCTTTTCCTTAACCACGTTGGGATAACAATTTCATTGTCTTGCTGGATTACAGTGTTTATCTAGAGCAATGCTTGCTAGCCTTCATGGTCTTAGGATCCTGTTTTACCTTTTTAAGTTCTTTGACGAACCATGGACACCATGGCAGCAGTGGTGAGGTTCCCCTTTAATGAACTGAGCGTTATTAGAAGAGCAAGGTTCCACTAGGTGAACCAGGCACAGTTAGAAACAGAAAAAAAAATCAAGCAGCGATGAAATTGAGATAAACCGATGACACTATATATTTTTTATTAGTGTGTAGCCTTGCATTTTAAAAAAAGCCAACACTGATATCTAGCTGCATATTGTCATTAATTTCTCAATACCAATGAACAATAAGTGTTATATGCCTTCTGAAGTTAAAACAAACACAGATGAAATCAACCAATGGAGCCAAACAATGATTAAACAGAATGAAGCAAGATTTTTTCTGCTGCTGATGGAGATGCTGTTTTTCAGAATGTAATAAGAACAGTAAAAAATAAGTAACTTTTTTTTTGTTGGTAGACATGTATTTAATATACTGTATACTGAAGCAGTACTAATTTTAGGCTTTGATGTTAATGGAGAATCAAGATTTTTATCTTTGAATGAATCAACTTTAAATTGCCCTTATAACATTACTGAATACTGCTATTGGTGATGCCCTTTAATATGGAGATCTGCTGCAATTTCTTTCACAGTAACCTCATATAGGACTGTATTTAGCATGTTCAACAGTAAGCAGCTCAATTAAACTAATAATATTTGCCCCGGCAAAAAAAAAAAATATATATACCGAAAAGCACTTAGTAACATAATACTTTTGATATATCTGATTAACCAAAGTGACTATAACTGAGACTGATTTCCTAGGCGAAGTTGGGTAACATAGCTAAACATATAGAGAAGTTCATTTTGTCATCTATGTAAACTAAACAAATGTACAGAGATACACAAATACTTTGAGACTTGTCCCAATTTTTACTTGTTACAGCTGAAGCCGCCACTGCTGCATAGAGTTTACTCATTCACCCTTCATATACAACCATTCGCCTCCTATATGCTAAATAAGCAAAGGTGAAGTTAACTGGTAACTGGATGTATATGTGGGTATGCCCTGCAAAAGGCACTGGCTACCTGTCATCAGATAAAACTGACAATAACAATACCCTTCTGCTTTGTTTTGAAAAAGCAGCAGTAGTTATCCATTTCATTCACCCAATTAAACAGGGGGCTGTAAATAAATGAATCCCACTAAAATTTAAGCACTGATTGATCCCAAGTGAAAACTGCAGGCTGACCAATAAGATTACACCACAGAATATATATTTGCTGTGATATGGCCAAAGCACTACATTATGGATGTGAAGTTAACAGCTTTCTCCTGAATTTCTGAAGCCTTTAGATATGTATTAGTATATCAGAAAGTTAACCTTATTTGAAATACAGGTTTATTATAACAATTACCAGAGTTTGTATGAAAAATTATTTTGTATTCTATTGCTTTCTTTTTTAATCATTTACCATTTTCCTTCAGAATGCTAATTTTCAGGCGATCTAAAATAAGTTTTAAAATCTCACATTTGCTAGTATATTGAATGTTTGCATTTTCCAAAGAACATACTGTATTTTAAACTATCAACAGTACAAAAACATCCAATTGCTTGCCAGTACACGTCCATTTAATTTTGTTGAACTATTTTTATTTCCTGATAAGAGAAAAAAATGGTATTCAAGACCAGAAAAAAAGCATATCACGTAATTAAATAAATTAACCACTTACAGATAATTCTACAGTATTTTAATCTGCAAAATGTAACTACAAAAGAGGGTTTAATTACTAAAGTAACATGAGAAAATAATTGTATTGAAGGAACATGTATGTTTGTATCTATTATGCAAGATGAGCTTTGACAATTAAAATATTTTTTATGAGGAGTGGATGGGGGTTGGGCAAAGCTTTTTAAATAATTGTATGAACATCAGATTAAAAAAAAAAAGAAGAGTATTGAGGGTGACCCTGACAAGCATTATAATGAGCCTATATGTCAAAAGAGTATAAATGTTCTTGTTGAATTTAAAAAGTACTTGTGCAAAACTAGATACCTTCTTCTGTCATCAACATTGATTGGTTGGTTGTTCCAGAGATATTAAATATGCAGACAAATGGTATTCAGACATGGAAATAGCTAAAAACAGAAGCTGGTGAATCTGTATGATACTGTAAAGAAAATTCCACATATCCATCTATGTACTGGTTCTGGGTATTTCAGTTTTACTCTGCTGAGGAGCTATAACCAACCCTGCCAACACTGCACATAAGGCAAATATCACGCATAGAAAGGTTATAAGCCCATTATAGAGCAGAACAGAACAGACATTAATACACTCATTTACACTCACCAAACAACTTAAAAGGGTTGCAATCAACCTAACCTGGTCACCTTTGGGGTATAAAGGTAAACAGGTAATACCAGGAAAAACCCATGCAGACACAGAGAGAAAAAGCAAACTCCACAAACAGTGTCCTGGATGTATTCAAACCCAGTATCCAGAAGCTGTTCAGTGTTTACATTGACTGGGTGTTCATCAGGGCTGTTTGGTCCAACGGCTGTGGGGCATCTGTTAGTGAAGAAAGATTCACTGATCCAGACTTTGCAGACGATGCTGTGATCTTCCCCGAGTCAATGGAGGCTCTGAGTGGGGCTCTTCAGAGACTGAGTGAGGAGTCTGAGTGTGAGGGCTTGTGAGTGTCCTGGATAAAAACCAAGATCCAGGCCTTGACTGACCTCTTGCGCACGGCCATCAGCAGTGTGTCGTAGAGAATGTCAACCTCATTGAGAGGTTTACTTAACTCGGCAGTGACATTCATGTCTCTGGTGACTCTTCCTATGAAGTAAATAGACGGATTGGGAGAGTATGGAAGGGGTAATGAGTTCACTGGAAAGTGGTTTGTGGCACTCCCAATATCTATGCAAAAGGATGAAGGTCCAAGTCTTTAGGGTCCCAAATGAGGCACATTACCTACTTTGTGAGAGAGTGTCAGTTACAGAACTACAACCATGTGGCACAATTCCCTGAGAGTGATCCGGCTTGTAGGATCCTCAATGTTGAGGACCCAAGCGGCTGGACTAGGCAAATGGGACACCCATGTAACATCTGGCTGAGGCATATACTGTAGATGGTCCTTTCATTAGGACTGGACCGTGTGTCTGCCTGGGGGGATGGCAACCAGAATTCCGTGCTAATTGGGTCATGTGGTGGATGTGGCAACGTGCCGTACCAGTACATACTCTCCAACCAGACCTGACCTAACCTGATCCAGGAGCTGTACACCATGCGCATCATCTACCACTTGACCACTCAAATAAACAGGCCAGCAAACAAAACTGAAAAACTTAAATTTTGTTTATAAAGTCACAATAGTCTCTCATGTTCTACATCCCCAAATGAAAAAGAAGTTGAACTGATGGAAAAAAGTAACAGTTTAATTCCTAGAAACACTACTTATTATTAAATTATACTTTCATGTTTAACAGTTCACTTCAGCTACTTTACTGAGCAACCCGCCTGTTCTCAGCATGCTGTGGAGCTGTTGCAAAATTTGCAGACCATGCCAATCCTCAGTTCAAGGCTAGAATTATTAATATTTCACAAGAATGAATCTATTTCCTGTCACGTCTGATCCTCTAATACAGACAAGACAGCTTCTGGCTCTGCTGCTGGCAGGTTTAGAGGAAGACGGGGGATTCAAATGACTTTCAGATTGAAAACAGATGTGCAGCTACGCAAACTCAGTTAAGAGTGCTGTTTAATGCTTGTGTCGATAACCACAGATGTGCTACACTGGTAAGCAGGAAAAAGGAGCATATTCTAAATGCAAAGTGAACAAAGGCTTGAATCGATTCAATCCACTTATGGAAATGACCAACATACCACGACACATTAGAGGGGAATTAAATATTCTTTTGATAAAGGGTCAAAATATTCTTGACACAAACTCGCTCAAAGTTCCAAAAATGCCTAAAACAAGGGATAGTCAGAATAAGTACATTTATATCATTCAGTTTTGTTTTCAACAATAGATAGATAGACAGGTAGACAGACAGACAGACAGACAGGGCATCAAAGTCATGTATAACACTAGCATTTCACACAATGTTCTGGTGACAAAACACAAAAATTTGCTAATATTGAACTGTAGTACAGAGATCTGCTTGTACACAAAAGAGTGTTGGAAAACGCTGGAGACCTTCATGCACAACTTCTAAATGGAACAGCTAAGGTGAATGCATCACTAGGATTTTCAGACCTATTCAGTTAGTGTTTGGGCAAAAGGCAGTGAGTTCCTCAATGTCTTGTTGCAGTCGGCTATAGTACCCAATTGAGGGTTGGAGGCTGAAAGAGTTGGTGCCTATAGTTTATTTATACACAAGTTCAAACTGAAATTCTCTATATTTCTGGTGCATTATTAAAGAAATTGCTATTAACATTTAAATGTTCTTCTACTTGTCTAAATACACCTGGCTAACGGCAGTACCGCTGTATGTCAGTCATCACTAGACACTTTTGATTTATCACAGGTTAGTTTTAGTTATAAAAAGGTAAATCTTTAATAGTCAATGTATTAAACTAAAAAATATATAGGCAAAGCAGTGTCTGTAGATGCTGCCTCTGAGTAGAGCTGTTACTGAATTGGCTAAGCCTCACAAGCTGACTTTCCTACTGCTGAGGATGCTGGCTGTGGTAAAACTCTCACTGGAACAGACATGCAAGTCTAATTCTCACCTTCTAAATGACACTTTATAAAGTCTGCTATTTAATTTCACAATAACTGTTAATGAGGTATAACAATCAGTTTAAATATTTTCCCCCCAGAATTCAGATTAAAATTGTGACAGACAGAAAAAAAAAAAGCACAATGGAAATATAAACTAAGAGAGATTGTACGTAACAGGCTACTTGTGAGCTTATATTTGACCGGCTACATAAATAGAGAAATGCTCAGTAAGAAAGTGGGGAACACCATTTTTGTGCTAAACAAACCTGTTACTTTTTTCTAATGAAACTAGTTAATGTCAGTTGCCCAAGACAAAGTAGGGTTTCCTTTTAGGAGCCATGATGAACTTGCTAAAAACTGGAAAGAACACATACTTGACTAGTCTTTTGCTAATATAAATTTATAGCTTACTTAAGCACGCTGAAATGATGTATGAGCAAATTGGGGGGATTTTACAGGCTTGAAGGGATTGCAGCAAAGGGTTTATAGAGAATGAGAATGATGTTATCATCATGGACCAATTAATTTATCTGTCCATGTGTATGTACTATTTTTTTCACTGACATTTTTATTTCAGTAAAAGAAAAATAACTATTACTTACTAAAAAATTGTCACATGAATCAGTGAGTACCAAGATTATCATGGTATTTTAATAGACACAAACTTTCTGATGTTGCTTTCATTTTTGTCAACTTTGTCAGGTTTTTGATATCTGCTGTTGTGTTGTTTTCACCAGTTCTTGGAGGACACAATGCCTGGTTAATAACACACATTCAAGTGCACTTTGTGTACGCTTTTCCTACATTTATAAAAAATTACTTTGACTTCAAAAACCCAAAAAATGACAGAAATGTTTTTTTTTCAGCAACAAAGTAATTTGTTTTAGTGGTGTCAGTGACTGCATATTTCTGTGATTATGTGCTTCTGTTAACTCATTACATGACATATTATTTGGCACATTGGTATCGTACTTCAAAAATAAGCTTAGCCACAAATATATATGCGGGCAATATAGAGGTTTATCAATTATGTGGCCTGTTCTCCCCAACAATAACCTGGATATGCAAAGTTGAAAAACTCCCCCATTCAAAGACATGACAGTACAAGTTAAAACTATCACGTCCCATTGATTGGTCACATCACTATCATTGTATTCTCAAGGCATGCATACATTTTATATTTTAGTTTCTGTACTAATTCAATAATGAAAAAAAAAACATTTGTGAAAGACCAGGAGGATTTTCCTATTTTATTAAATTAAGCCATGCATGATTTTTAAACAATTGGTACAATTCTTCCAGTCTTGTGCTGACCCATTAGTCCTTTTATGCAGTATTAGCTGTGTTACCTCTAAAATGGGTTGAAATCTAAGCAAACAACATTGACCACAGCATTAAATTTGCAGTCAACTATGTAGTGCATATGTCTCTGTTATATGCCATTTGGTATGGGATAAAAGCTGCTTTAAATGCTTGTAATGTGGCCATCTATCAGAATGACAAATGCAATGTATATGTCTCTCTTATACGATTTGGTATGAGATTCTTTAAATCAGTGCTGAATTGTGATGCACCATCTTTTGGAATGACAAAGATATAGCATCCAGACTGACATGCAAACACTTATTCTTTAATTAAAGTGGGTTCATTGAGCTAATTGTTCAAAGATCTGTGAATTAACTCTAAGAATTACCTAACATACTAACATACTAAAGAGGTATTGGGAGTTAACAGTCTAAGGAACATGGACTTGTTTTTGAAAACCAGCTTTTATGTAGCAATGAAAGCCTCAAAAATCTAAATTGTGGTGATTCCCTAAATCAAGAACTGCAGAGTTCAGAAAGCGCATTATAGGCAGGACGTTAAAGTAGCAGTGTGCAAGCACTTCAATAGCTGAAAGGGGCTACATGCTTGACTGGCAGCAGCTCGTCCAGCAAAGAAGGAAGGAAAGTACAGCATTTAAATTTGAGAAAGAAGGTTGACAGTTTCATAGGAGACTAATGAATTGGGAGCCTAAGGAAGCATTAGTATTTGTTTGCATTGGGCATCACCTCAGTGATGATGAAGAATATGCTTATGACTATTGATACCGTGATATTGACAGCATTCAGGTTTGGAAGGGCATGAGGCTAGACTGGTTTTTTAACAGATTTTTATTTGTTGTAAAATCTGAAAAGTGAAGAAATTGTGGTAGCACTGCACAAAAAGACTTCAATTCTCAGCATTGTAGAAAACCTTGAGTGTTTTTTTTTTTTTTTACTGCTGCAATGGATCACACATTGAATCTAAGTAAGAACTGGTTGTCGTACATGATGGTGGTCAAAATTAAAAGGTGGTATGATCTTTGTTTGCAGTGTCTGTTTCCAAGCATGATGTAATTAGACTATTCAAGATAAGATTATCCTACATGATAGTGTTCTTCATATTTAATTTATTATATTTTCCATAATACCAAAGCGATATTTCTGTTTTCAGCCAACACTGAAGCACTAATGGAACCATGAGATTACCGGGGGCATTTTGCATTATAACTAAGTTTGAAAATGTCTCACTGTTATCCCAAAGTTGAATGTAATATTTCAGCTAATTTATGGCAAGTTTTTACAACAAAAATGGACAGAATGGACAATGTAATTTCATGGTACTACCAGGGTAATTACTCAGACTACTACATGTCATTACTAGACAATTATGCGCAACTACGCCCAGAAATTACTGGCATAAAAGCTAGCTCTGTGTACTGTAAAGTATTTGAAATGCATGCTGAATGTGCCAGATCTTTAATTCTAAACTTGCCAGCCGGTGCTGTGAAGCAGTCAGTGCAAATCCCCATTGGCCTACTTATGGAGATGACACTAAATTAAATTCCCACAGGGATTATCCATGTGCAGCCAAAGATGGCTTCTCTAGGCCTTGACATTTTTAACTGCTCCATTCACATGCTCTAGGAAGAGATTGCTTTTAGTGGTGATTCAATGCCAAACACCACAAGCACCAGAGGATGACAAAAATTATACTGTAGATGTTCAATTTGATTTGAACACTACTGTAAAATATTTGATGAGACGTGAAGATGCAAAATGAACAATATATTTTATTTTTTAAACATTTTTAAACATGCATGAACATAAGTGGAATAACAAAAACAAACCAAATACCTATGATTGCAAAATTGGTTCTAGAATTCACTGACAGTCAACTATTCATACAGTAGATGACCTAGTTTCTGCTCAACTGTGAGTGTCTGCTTTTCTAAGCAAGTACAGGTCATCAGAAATTAGCAAGTTTAAACAATCACATGCTGCTTGAGACACTGAGTACCAATGACACTTTTTCTAACAGTGGCTTTGTGCTTTCTATAAGCTATAAATTCACCCAAAATTGAAAATTTCACAGTCCTTGAGAAGTCTTGGGGTTAGAGGAACCCTCAATTTTCAGTTCATTTAAACTTAACAGTATTTTCAGTATTTTATAAATAGGCCCCATGTCCATTTCAAAGAACATTAACGGTCAGCAATAATTTAGCAATGTGAACCTAAGCATACTACCATTGTAGGAAGACATTTGCTTTAATTCTCAATAGTTTTCTGAAAGCCTAAGTTAAAGTCCTAATCAATCCAAGGCCCATGAACGTTAAAATTACAATTCTATCAGACCATAAAAGAAGTTGTTTAAAATGCTCAATGGAGTCATGTAAAGAAGACAGTGTAGGATTATGAAGAGATAAATATTATATTTATTCCTCAAGCATAGATATACAAAAAAGCACAGAGATATATCATTATTACCTTGCAATATTTTTCATAATGACAAAATACCTAATCTAAATATTGTCAAAAACATTTCATTGCAAGACAGCAAGAAACAAACTTAAATAATGGAAACCCCAGACCCCAAAACAATAGAAGAACATGACTGTTTATGTGACTATAGTAAACTTTTTTTTATTTATTTCACAGAGGAAATAGAAAGTTGAAGAGAAGCAATAGCTTTACTTTGATTTTCATCTGATTATCTGTTCAAAACAAAACAATTTTAAACAAGGGCAAAACAAAAACATTATAAAAAATGGCTACAAATTCATGCTCACACAGCTACACACATCAATCAATCAATTTATTTAATGTATAACTATTGACCACATGCACCACAAACATCACACATTACAGCAAACAGAACTACAATACAGTACTAAATATGAAAAGTGGGAATAATGTGAAGGTGTAAATACTATGTTTAGCAACCCTGTACTATGGAGCTATGAGACAGCAGGGATAACCACTGTAACAATACACTGTATATAATTTAACTATATTTAACTTGAAGATACAATGGTCATGACAAACATTGTAGACGAGCAACTGTGCAGTTTGAAACATTTACATCAATTGGTTTATGTATTTTGGAAAACATTTTGCAAAATGAACATATCTTACCAAGATTTTGATGCCCAATGACAGGTAGCTTTAACTCTGTAATAGTTTTCAATCAGTACTAAAATTTTAACTTTGGTATTGATAACATTTTTTTGACCACAGTACCAGTACCAAAATGGTTCAAAAGTAAATAACAAATAACTCCAAAAAAACCCATTATATTCCAACCTCCTTGGTGCATCGTGTCACACTACACACCAAAGGTCCAGATCAAATCAAAGCATTTTTCTCCTGTGAAGTTCCATCTAAGTGTGTAGTTTCATTTCATGATGTCTACAAAACAGACATTTTTTCACTACTGCAATAGGAAAAATAAAGGTGTTGCAGAAGGGACGGAAAGAAAAGCTGATATTTACTTCTGGTTATCAAAAATCCCAAAATACTGGTACCATACCATTTTAAAATTTGTTTTTTTTTTTGCTACTTTCCATTACCGGTGTAACACGCAACCCTACCCTGTAAACTGCTCAGTTTTAAATAAATTGTTCAAGTGTTTTGCTCTAAAAATAATTTCTGTTACACTGTACTTTTATTACACAACCTTAATTCTATAGCCAGTTCTAATGATTTCTAGGGCATGTCAGTGTCAATATGCTATTTTCACAGCTTGCAGGCATAGCTAAAAATGCTAAATTCTAGCATTTAAATCATCAATGTTTTTTGTTTTTTATTGATTTCAATTTATTACTTTCATATATGTATTATTGTAAAGTACTAAATTATTTACATCATGTTTACTGTAGATACAGTACCTCCTATCCCCACCAAATAAAAAATTCTTAAGGAAAATTATTATTCAAAAATGCTAAAATAGCTAGAAGGCTTACACATATTAAATGTGCTTGATGATTTATAGAGTGCTAGTGGTGTACTACCTGGCATACAGTATACTGAAATCTTAAGGTGATGTCTAATTTTAAACCACACAAACCAAAATTTTCCCATTAACACTACAGCTGACAGGTATGCATTCCTGATTGGTTTGATCTATAAAATGTAACATAAGCGTTCCAACTATGAAATCTAGATTGTCTTTATAAAAATGCTGGCCCAATAAGCTGGGATTAACAGGTATATATATATATACACACACACACACACACACACACACTATGGTCAAAGCACACACTAGAATGACAAAAAGGAAGACAAATTTAAAAAGAAAGAAAGAAATACTTCCGACATTGCAGTCACAGTCACAATGAGGCATCATACAGGCATATTGCTGTTGGTATAAAGGAGCCCAAGCTGCGTTTCTTGACATACTTTTGCAAAATAATTCATTGGCTGAAAGTACTCTGTGTTAAGAGTACCAGAGAAAGCATGTGCAACATTGTTCATAATAGCACTCAGTTTTGTTTTAATTCTCTCCTTCACTGCTACCTGCAGGAGGTCCATAATGTTTTCCATTACTGAGCCTTTCTTTTTAATTAGCTTGTTAGTTCAGTGGGCCTCTCTTGAAATGATGCTATCAGACCATTATTCCTCAGCATAGAATATTGCACTGGCCATCATAGAGTTGTAGAAGAAATTACAATTTTTGCATTGGGTGTTATTTGTAGCTGTTTCTTAACCTGCTTAAATTTTAAATTAAAGCATGTACAACAGAAAAATCATGCACTTTTTGCCTTTCTTTTCATTCATTTATTTTTGATTTTCCTAGGAAAACTAATATTATAACACCCCCCCCCCAATAGCAGAACATTATGTATCTGTAATTGGTCATCTTTATTGCTCATTAAATCTAAAAAATCCATATCGCTCTGCAACTAATTTTATTATATTTTGTTTCTTAAATAAATAAATACATTTTAGCATCCTCTTCAAAAAATTCCAAGGTAAAAAAAAAATGTATTTAAAAAGACATTTAATATTGAATTTCTCTATATAAAAATAATGTTCTTTCTTTACATTCTCTAACAATACTAATAGATATAGTATTTGCAAAGGTCCTTTTATTATCAGTGCTTGATTTTATAGTATGGTTTATAAATGCATAAACCTAAGAATACTAGCTTAGTATCTAACATTCAAATCCCTTGCTGCTTGCTTGATTTTTTTGTAAATGAAATTTCAGGGGTTTTATACCAAGAGTAGCATTACAGATTGTACACACTGGATAAGGGAAAGAAGGGTTTATTATTAACAGAACCATTTAAACAAATTAATGATTATCCATGCCCTATCAATGTAATCACTAAATAAAACAGCTATAGGAAAAAAGACAAAATGTCAGAGCAAAATTAAAATAATGCATATCTAAAATGTGAACACATTCATGGCAGTGTGCTAAT
The DNA here is from genome assembly GCF_016835505.1 of Polypterus senegalus. Classification (NCBI taxonomy): domain Eukaryota; kingdom Metazoa; phylum Chordata; class Cladistia; order Polypteriformes; family Polypteridae; genus Polypterus; species Polypterus senegalus. The sequence goes on from NC_053159.1 coordinate 31,060,614, forward strand.
AATGCCAAGGTTACTTTGTCCTGATGTAATACATTCTGGAATTATACACCTTTGGCATTTAGCCCAAAACCTGAGGTTCGGATAAAGGCCGTGTGGAAACCAATCTTGAAGAAAACTCTATTTATTTATCACCACTATGAAATTTTGAATAGGGACTGTGTGTTCACTTCTGCACAATGTTCTGTTCATATTCCAACATTCTTTACCTCAAATGGCAACAAAAATCACGCATGATATGATGGTTGTCTTGAAATTAGTGGAAAACTCAGAAACTATTTTGTAATTATTCACACACAACAATACACTGGTTGTGTCAGTGAAAGCAACTGATGAATGAAGAGATTTTAGTAATTCTAGTCCTTAAATGTGACTTCCATGTAAAACTTGCAACATGTAAAAAGATATTCTTCACATTATTTAATTATACTTTGCTATAACTATTTAATTATTTGTCAGTGACATCTCTGTAAATGGAACCCTGGTCAACAGCCAAAGCCACCCTTTAAAAGAAAAGGGAAAAATGCGGAAAGATTTTAAACATGATCTCTTTGGTGTACTGCTGTAGAATTCTTAAGGAGAATGCAAGGCTATCGGTTTGCAAGTTAAATCTGTACAAGAACTGGGTCATGTAATTGTACAATGATACCAAACAAAAAAGAAAGTCTACAAAAAAATGAAGACAGAAAAAGAATTTCAATGTTGTGTTACAAACGCCCTAGCAGGACTTGTGATAGAAAACTGTCGAAAGTTACTGAGCTGTCAAATGTTACATGGAAAAAATGGTAAGAACTATTCATGAGTATTGTAAAAAAAAAACTCATCAAAGAATACAGAATGTACAGTATTTGATTGCTGTCATAACTGCTAAGAAAGAAATCACCATTTTCTAAATCCAGGATTATTTACATTTTCACCAAAAAACAATGGATGCTAGATGACTTAACCTCAGCTGTTCATCAGGCATTACAAAACTTTGCTGCTGTATTTTGTGACTTGCTTTTGGATTCTTGAATTTTACCTTTGACATTAGAAGTATTAATCTGGGATTTCATATTTTGCCATGATTAATATTAGTGTTTTCTTTATATTTATACTTTTATCTCACTGCTTTTGTTTCAATTTTTAATTTTGTTTTATTGCATTTTATTACTTTGTTAGTTTCTTTTTGAGTAGCTTTCTTTTTATTTTAATTGTTCTGTTCTTGTTTAAGGTTCAAAATTTATTCATTTTCGACTGTTACTAATTACATAAAGAATTAAGTTCTGAAAAAGTTTACTGTTTCAAAAAAAGTCCTAAATGGCAACTATGAATTTTTTGGAAAATGGAGCAAATAAACATTAAATTACTGCAGACGAGCAATACCAGTTTGAGTAACAAATAAGTTGTCTATAGTTTTGGGTTTTTTTTTGAGGGGAGGGCATTTTTTTTACATTTTATTCTACTCTTTTTAAGGCATTCCAAAAAATCTACTTTGTTGCCTGGATTATAGTGTTAGACAAAAATGATGATAGAAACTTGGAAGAATAATGAATGAGAATGAGAATAAAAGAAGGTGTGGTAGATTCAAAGACAGCTTAGTACAGAAGACATTCTTTTTGCATATTAAAATGTAGAATTCTCTGCCTCTCAGGCTCCTCTAAATACCATAGTTAATAAATAATTAATTACATTTATATGTTTTTCTCACTACTCAAAGCGCTACCACACAGGGAGGACCCAGGACGCGAATCCATGATCTTCTTACTGTGAGGAAGTAACGCAATCACTGTGTAGTTAAATGAAGAGGAAAAGCTTGAAAGGTATGGTAGCTTGGTTAAAATTCCAAAGCTAATTGCAAATAGGAGATCCATATATACATATTCATATATATGTGCTATCAACTATATTCTTTGGAATTATAAGGCAATCATACACCCTTCATTCAAACCTTTGCTACTGGTATATATTTACAATTTGAAAGAGAACAGCATTTTCTAAAATCAAAATGACTTATTTTAATAACATTTAAGTATGTTACTTAGTGATTATGGGTTTTTTTCATCATTACAGAGAAGTGTACAGGGGATATTTTGATCAATAACCTTGTCACTTCAGATTCAGCCTTTCATGCATAGGTTTTATATACCTGTTAACAACTATGACAAAAAATTCAAATGTGACTATTTTTAACCATTCATCGACATTCTAAACCACCTCCCTATTTTAAGTATGTAGTCCAACTCAATTCATATAGAAGGACTCATATGTGCCCAGAGTTCATGATACAGTTGAATCATCAGGCACACAGGAAACATAGACTCTTTTCTCTCATTTGCAGCATTTATGACAAAAGCACTTAAGAACAAAATACACCCAAAACAGACCATAGATAAGAATGAACAAGCTCTATATCCGTCAAACCCGTGAGGCAGGCGCCTCTGGCTCTTCACAACAAAGCTAGCATTCTGCTGTTATTGTATTGTGTTGAGAAATACGGACTTGTTTTGACAAAGACCACATCAACAGACTTTCACTATCATCAAGTTAATCTGTAATACTCCACTGCCCTGTGATATTGCCTCTAAGAACACTGGCTCAATTCTTTACTGTTTTGCATTTTACTCAACTAAGTTATTTCCTTAACTGAATACCAGTACTGAGATTACGATACCTTCCATTAAAGTAAATCACCAAAAAAGGAACTGCCTTAAGCAGAAACTGATTTCATGTGACAAGGCAAAAGGGAACAAGGAGATTCTAACACAATAAACCACAAGGGAAAACAAGTTAGAAAATGTATAAATAACATTCAGGTGCATTTGAAGATTTAGCTTCAAATAGTCAATGTTTGCTTAAATAGTTTTTAACACTGCATCATATTCACTGATATAAATACACTGTTAAAATATAACTGATAATAAAATGCAGTTATATGCATGCCAGATTATATTTAATATAATACAAACTTTTTAGCAGGACCTTACTGTGTCATATGGTCAAAGGCATATACCAAATAGGCTTTTGGTGGCATAATAGCTTTCTTATAAGGCAGATTCTAATTCAAGTGATATAAAAATGGCAATGATTGATGTCATTTTGTTAGTTTTAGTTTGTGGAGGACCTTTTACTAATTGTAGTTTAAATTTCTTAAACATAATAATTTTGGTAAAATTCGTGGCTGCTTCAGATGATAATGGAGAACAGGTCTGCAGCTCTGCCAATAAATTATAGTGCCAAAGAAATACTAATTTATTATAATGTACAAATGTAATTATAAGGTTGTTTTTACATAACATAAATACTGACTATATACTTATTCTCTTTATGCTTATAAAATTGTGCCCACATAACTCCTCTTTTGCATTCAATTTTTGGTAAAGTTACTTTTTTTAACATTTACAGTTAACTATTTTATGCAACAGGAAAAGAGAGATGGTATAGCTGAAGTACAACTTCAGCACATCTCCAAGCATTTGACTTGTACTGAGAATCTGCTTTGCCATCGGGACCGGGTGTCAATTTCAAACATTTACATAGCAAACTCTGAGATACAGTGGTGTGAAAAACTATTTGCCCCCTTCCTGATTTCTTATTCTTTTGCATGTTTGTCACACAAAATGTTTCTGATCATCAAACACATTTAACCATTAGTCAAATATAACACAAGTAAACACAAAATGCAGTTTTTAAATGATGGTTTTATTATTTAGGGAGAAAAAAAAATCCAAACCTACATGGCCCTGTGTGAAAAAGTAATTGCCCCCTGAACCTAATAACTGGTTGGGCCATCCTTAGCAGCAATAACTGCAATCAAGCGTTTGTGATAACTTGCAATGAGTCTTTTACAGCACTCTGGAGGAATTTTGGCCCACTCATCTTTGCAGAATTGTTGTAATTCAGCTTTATTTGAGGGTTTTCTAGCATGAACCGCCTTTTTAAGGTCATGCCATAGCATCTCAATTGGATTCAGGTCAGGACTTTGACTAGGCCACTCCAAAGTCTTCATTTTGTTTTTCTTCAGCCATTCAGAGGTGGATTTGCTGGTGTGTTTTGGGTCATTGTCCTGTTGCAGCACCCAAGATCGCTTCAGCTTGAGTTGACGAACAGATGGCCAGACATTCTCCTTCAGGATTTTTGGTAGACAGTAGAATTCATGGTTCCATCTATCACAGCAAGCCTTCCAGGTCCTGAAGCAGCAAAACAACCCCAGACCATCACACTACCACCACCATATTTTACTGTTGGTATGATGTTCTTTTTCTGAAATGCTGTGTTCCTTTTACGCCAGATGTAACGGGACATTTGCCTTCCAAAAAGTTCAACTTTTGTCTCATCAGTCCACAAGGTATTTTCCCAAAAGTCTTGGCAATCATTGAGATGTTTCTTAGCAAAATTGAGACGAGCCCTAATGTTCTTTTTGATTAACAGTGGTTTGCGTCTTGGAAATCTGCCATGCAGGCCGTTTTGCCCAGTCTCTTTCTTATGGTGGAGTCATGAACACTGACCTTAATTGAGGCAAGTGAGGCCTGCAGTTCTTTAGACGTTGTCCTGGGGTCTTTTGTGACCTCTCGGATGAGTCGTCTCTGCGCTCTTGGGGTAATTTTGGTCGGCCGGCCACTCCTGGGAAGGTTCACCACTGTTCCAGGTTTTGCCATTTGTGGATAATGGCTCTCACTGTGGTTCGCTGGAGTCCCAAAGCTTTAGAAATGGCTTTATAACCATTACCAGACTGATAGATCTCAATTACTTCTGTTCTCATTTGTTCCTGAATTTCTTTGGATCTTGGCATGATGTCTAGCTTTTGAGGTGCTTTTGGTCTACTTCTCTGTGTCAGGCAGCTCCTATTTAAGTGATTTCTTGATTGAAACAGGTGTGGCAGTAATCAGGCCTGGGGGTGGCTATGGAAATTGAACTCGGGTGTGATACACCACAGTTAGGTTATTTTTAACAAGGGGGCAATTACTTTTTCACACAGGGCCATGTAGGTTTGGATTTTTTTTCTCCCTAAATAATAAAAACCATCATTTAAAAACTGCATTTTGTGTTTACTTGTGTTATATTTGATCAATGGTTGAATGTGTTTGATGATCAGAAACATTTTGTGTGACAAACATGCAAAAGAATAAGACATCAGGAAGGGGGCAAATAGTTTTTCACACCACTGTATCTCCATGAAAACAGAACTTTCCCAACAAATTTCAAAGTCAGTCCACTGGAAGGCAAGTTGTTTCATGTGGATAGACAAACATAGCAGCCACAGTGGGTGCTTATCTTAGTATATATACACGCACCTAAAAAGAGTTAAAAAACGATGTCCACTAGGCCTATAAATTATAATTTGCAAGTTACAGAATAGGGTTTTAGAAATCCCACTGATGGTAATCTATCTCATGTTAATCTAATGTTAATCTGTCTCTTAAGGGACATGTCACATTTCCTATATTGAAAGATCTCAAACCTAGGTGTACAAAATACATTTTCACCAATGCATGGTTGATAGATATTAGCATGACTGTATGATTTGCAGAGGAATGGAGTATGGGGAAGTTGAGCTTAAGTAAAGAAGACTTACTATATTTATTTATTTATATGCAGGTAGGTTTGCTTTTTTATTCATTATTATTTTGTCTGGAGTGCAGTTTCAGATATCTATTTATTCTCTACATCAATATTTATTATTATAGGAAAACATTAAAGCATTATTTATAATTTTCCATTCTCAAAAATCTAATTCTTGATAGAAGTAGCCTACTTCCATTCTTGTGTAGCCCCCCACCATCTCTTCTAATGTTTGCATTCAGTTTGCTGTATGTTCTTCTTATTGTAGGCTACTGTTGTTTTATATCTATTATTTTGATGTCCTGATTCCTCCCATGTGGCATTTTCTGTATTTAATTTTGTTTTGAATATTTGTCAATAGTTTTGTTAATATCAGCAGAACATAATTTTGAATACCATTTCCCTACCAGCTCTCTCAGTCACAGCCATATTGATGCTGATTAAACCTTTGCATTGCTCCCTCTTTTATAATGGTGGAGCAGTACTCTGAAGTACACTAGCTTTGGGTTTAAGACTAATTTAGACATGGTAAGCCCATCAGATCTGGGATTTTGACTTTGATTTTTACAATTCTAATTTGGTTTTGATGCAAGGTCATCTTCTAAGGTTCTGAATTTGCCCTATTTAACAACTACCCCTGTCTTCTCCAATTATTAATGATCATATCCCACTTCTAAGCTCGAAAATCTCCATCTGGCTATTTATTGTGACAGTCATAATAGCTGGTACAGCTCGAAGCAGCTTCTCTTCTCAAAGGACTTTATGGATACTGTGTTTATGGTGTAAATTATGTTTAGTCCAAGAGATAAGAAAAACACTGCTGCACTACAAGTTGGGTTTAACATCCTTCTGGATGTATTTGCCTGATTGCTCCAGGATACTGATATCATCAGATGTTTTATGACAGGTTTAAAATATTCAGAATAAAAACATTTTTATCACAGTTTAATGTAGTAATACAGAGTATATTACACCAACATGCCATTCTGCAGTTTTATTGTCTGAACTAGCAAGAGTGAAGTACTGTCCAATTTATGCTGTTTTAGTCACTCTGTGCCTGAGATAACAGTAATATAGCAGTCAGCTTTAAAAATGTGCACAAAATCTCCGTCAAAGAAAATAAGGACGCTTCTTGTGATCTTAATAAATACATTAAACAGAAGAAGTGGGATACTTTTTAAACCGAATCTATACTAATAAAAGGCAAAGCCCTCACTGACTCACTCACTGACTCATCACTAATTCTCCAACTTCCTGTGTAGGTAGAAGGCTGAAATTTGGCAGGCTCATTCCTTACAGCTTACTTACAAAAGTTGGGCAGGTTTCATTTCGAAATTCTACGCGTAATGGTCATAACTGGAACCTATTTTTTCGTCCATATACTATAATAGACTTCTGCTCAATGCACATGGGAGGCGGAGTTACGCCTCCCGTAATTTAGTGCCTGCCTATATAAGGCCGTCCGTCAGCGGCAATCCAATAGAAACACTGCCGCTAAATATTCACGGGTGAAGGACTGTGCTTATGCAGAGGAAGATGAGATGGTCAGGGTGGTGTTTGGCACAAACTCAGCGAAACTGCGAGAAACTTTTAAGTGCGGGTCTTAGCTAACATTAAATACAGCCGTGGGGTGGAAAAAGTCAATGTCCCGCTAAAGGAAGACAGTGTAAAAAAAAACCCGTGCATGCAGTGTGTCACGTCTCAGATAAAGAGGAAGACGAGCTGTTTATTGATGCAGTAAGAAAACGAATCGATGAATGAAACCTGTTATCTTTACAACGATTGACAAACACGGAATGTAACTTGAACACAACACATCCTACAAATACAAACCTGATTGAAAGAAATTATGATAATCAAATCCTTGATGACAGCAACACTCATAACACTCACAAAACAATTACTGTATATTGACAATCATGTTACGTTATTTTTAAAATGTTCCCTTTCTTTTCATAACTTCTTTAACACACTACTTCTCCGATGCGAAGCGCTGGTATATATGTATATGTATATATATATATATATATATATATATATATATATATATATATGTATATATATGTATATATATATATATATACATACATATATATATATATACATATATATACATATATATATATACATACATATATATATATATATATATATATATATATATATATATATATATATATATATATATATATATATATATATATATATATATATATATATATATACATATATATATATATATATATATATATATATATATACATACATACATATATATATATATATATATATATATATATATATATATATATATATATATATATATACCCTGATCTACATACTCTCAAATAGACAAACCACACACCGTGGCGCAATGGTAGAGGCTTCTAGCGCCGACGTCTGAGGTTCGATTCCCGAGAGGGGGTGCACTGAGTATGTACACGCTCTTCCCGATTTATTTTACCCTCGCATCCCCTTGGTTTGAGACGTATGAAAAAATATGCGGTTAACGCAGAAAGACAGATCACCAACTGAAGCTTTATGAATAATGAATACTTTATTCGCCATCAATGATTGTTTTGGTAAAGCCAAACTCAGTGTATTCATTAGATGAACGGTAAAAAGTAAGAGCGAGGGGAGGGTGACTTATTGAGGCACACAGGTGAAACCACAATAGCAGGCGGGCTTGATGCGTCGGTGTGCGTCAACTCGATCTGAATTGCGCGATCACATTCGAAAAAGTATATCTTTTCAAGTTCTATTTAGTCGACACAAATATCTTTGGTTGGAATGTAAGGCGAATTTACTCTTTACATTTGTATGGTGAAGAAAAATTTATGCAATGATGCCTACATTTAACTTACATTCCTACCAAAGATATTTCTGTCGAACTAAATAAAAATTCCTTCTATTTAAAATTTAAATAGAACTTGAACAGATACGATAGTTCATAATATCCACGCAGACTTACACGTAAGAGCGGGAGTCATCCGTTTTAACAAACAGCGTATTGCACTGACACGAAATAGCCTGCCCATTTAATTATTTAGGAATGGATAAATAAATTAAGATTTTGTACAAATAATGTTTTTCATTTTTCTTCCTTGATGGATTCTGGCACCCCCAGCAACAGTTGCTCGCACCCCAAAGAGTGTGTGTGTGTATATATATATATATATATATATACATATACACTCACCTAAAGGATTATTAGGAACACTATACTAATACGGTGTCTGACCCCTTTCGCCTTCAGAACTGCCTTAATTCTACGTGGCATTGATTCAACAAGGTGCTGAAAGCATTCTTTAGAAATGTTGGCCCATATTGATAGGATAGCATCTTGCAGTTGATGGAGATTTGTGGGATGCACATCCAGGGCACGAAGCTCCCGTTCCACCACATCCCAAAGAAGCTCTATTGGGTTGAGATCTGGTGACTGTGGGGGCCATTTTAGTACAGTGAACTCATTATCAAAGAAACCAATTTTAAATGATTCAAGCTTTGTGACATGATGCATTATCTTGCTGGAAGTAGCCATCAGAGGATGGGTACATGGTGGTCATGAAGGGATGGACATGGTCAGAAACAATGCTCAGGTAGCCCGTGGCATTTAAACAATGCCCAATTGGCACTAAGGGGCCTAAAGTGTGCCAAGAAAACATCCCCTACACCATTACACCACCACCACCAGCCTGCACAGTGGTAACAAGGCATGATGGATCCATGTTCTCATTCTGTTTATGCCAAATTCTGACTCTACCATTTGAATGTCTCAACAGAAATCGAGACTCATCAGACCAGGCAACATTTTTCCAGTCTTCAACTGTCCAATTTTGGTGAGCTCGTGCAAATTGTAGCCTCTTTTTCCTATTTGTAGTGAAGATGAGTGGTACCCGGTGGGGTCTTCTGCTGTTGTAGCCCATCCCCCTCAAGGTTGTGCGTGTTGTGGCTTCACAAATGCTTTGCTGCATACCTCGGTTGTAACGAGTGGTTATTTCAGTCAAAGTTGCTCTTCTATCAGCTTGAATCAGTCAGCCCATTCTCCTCTGACCTCTAGCATCAACAAGGCATTTTTGCCCACAGGACTGCCGCATACTGGATGTTTTTCCCTTTTCACACCATTCTTTGTAAACCCTAGAAATGGTTGTGCGTGAAAATCCCAGTAACTGAGCAGATTGTGAAATACTCAGACCGGCCTGTCTGGCACCAACAACCATGCCACGCTCAAAATTGCTTAAATCACCTTTCTTTCCCATTCTGACATTCAGTTTGGAGTTCAGGAGATTGTCTTGACCAGGACCACACCCCTAAATGCACTGAAGCAACTGCCATGTGATTGGTTGATTAGATAATTGCATTAATGAGAAATTGAACAGGTGTTCCTAATAATCCTTTAGGTGAGTGTATATGTGTGTGTGTGTGTGTATATGTATATATGTAGATATGTATGAATATGTATATATATGTTTATATATGTGTGTGTATATATGTGTGTGTGTGTATATATATGTGTATATGTATGGATATGTACATATATATATGTTTATATGTGTGTATATATATATATATATATATATATATATATATATATATATATATATATAACAGCAACACTCATCACTTACAACAGTGACAAAACAATTACATTGACAATCATGTTACGTTATTTTCAAAATGTTTCCTTTTCTTTTCATTACTTCTTTAACACACTACTTCTCCGCTGCGAAGCGCGGGTATTTTGCTAGTATACATATATATGTATATATGTATATATTTAGATGTATGTGTGTGTGTATATATATATATATATATGTGTGTATATGTATATCTGTAGATATTTATGTATATATGTATATGTATATATATGTTTATATGTGTATATATATATATACATATATATATATATACATATATATATATATATATATATATATATATATATATATAGCAGCAACACTCATCACTCACAACAGTGACAAAACAATTACATGGACAATCATGTTATGTTATTTTCAAAATGTTTCCTTTTTTTTCATTACTTCTTTAACACACTACTTCTCCGCTGCGAAGCGCGGGTATTTTGCTAGTATTGCATAAATACCATGTCTACACACCCATAATGAGTAAATCCTAAACAATAAACCAGTTAAACATGATGTGCAAGTGACAGATTCAAAATGAAGACCTGCAAGCAACTAAGGATAGCTCTATGTTTTGCCTGTTACGTCAGTATTTTTAATGCCTTCCATGAATAATGTGTACAACACACAGCAATTAGGTAAAATTTTGCTGCTTCTGTCACTGGGTATCATTGCATTATTAGAGAAAAGACAAGGTGCCTAGACCGGTGATACCAGGTTCTCTAATCTAGACAGTCACTTTTAGAAATCTGAAGTTTTAATATAAATTCTATTCCCAGCAAAACTCTACTACTACATCGAGAAAATAACTTTTAGAAAAGGAAAAAAAAGTTTTTGAAAAATAAATGGTTGAAAGAAGCAAAATTATGTTCTAGTGTAGCAAGAAAAATGTACTTGTTAAGACTGCATTTGATTAAAAAAAATCTAGATATAAGAAATAATTCTTGAAGTAAGTAAATTTTAAAGCATATAAAGCAGAATACAAAGGTTTGGTTCTTGAAACAAGAAAATACACATTTGTGTGTTCCTCATTATAACTTATAACTGGCTTTTCTCTCTTAGTGGTGCAATTTTTAAGTCAAGATTTTCTTAAAATTAGACTTTATATTTATGTCAGATATTTCTACATGAGATATCTAATCTCATGTGAGAGATAATGAGGTGTATTCCCACAAAATAAGAAATTTGTACCGGTTGAGATACCATTTTTTTCAGTACAATCTTAAATAACATCTCCTGATTTCAAGTCATCAAGGACAGGCTACTAAAATTCTTCAAACCTCTCCTTTTGAAAAGTAGCAATAGTTTCTACTGCTGTTTTTGAAATATGCATAATACCATTACCTGTTAATACCACTGCCTAATAATACTGCAGTATATTTCATCTACTTTCTAAATTCTTTTGATCTACAAAGCACTACGACTGGACTGTGTTACCAGGCAGGAACAAGCGTAAGCCAGGAACTTAATCTTAGATAATACACCAGTCAATTACAAGGTACTCTCATGCACACACCCAAATCAGAGGAATACTGCAAGAAACTGCATAATAGTAGTAGTAGTAATACTGTCACATGTACAGAGCACCAAAGCATCCTAATAAGCCATGACCAATGTACAGTACAGATTATGATTGTGTCAGACTTCAGATTCTGTACAGTCCCTAACTGTGTGGCAACAGAAAACTTGCATCCTAATACTATATGCAATAAAGATTCTACATCAGTATTGACATGCCTCTCTTCTTGAATTTTTTACTTGTTTGCTTTTTGGGATGGATAAAATTGAAATGCCCCATTTATAAATCTATCAAAATATGAAAGTGAGGAAGACTAGAAAATCCTCCATTATGTCTCTCTAAAGCTTATGTTCCTAATGCCAGCTAAGATTTCCAGTATCATATACTGCTATGAAGAAAATGAATGCATTTTTAGATCACTTAATTTTATTGTCAAAATATATGTTGTGGCAGGCGGCCAGGACCCATGCCTGGCCGGGACGCCCCTTCTGCCTATGTTCCGGGTGAGCACCCATGGGCTCCTCAGTAATTTCCCCGGGACGCTTGGTGGCAGCCTCCCTGGTTGACGATGGTGCCTCAGTTTCCATGGGAGATGGAGTTCTACACAACCCTGTGGGGATCTGGGATGGCCGCCAGGGGGCGCAGCATGGATCACTGAGCCCAGCTGGTCTAATCTTCGGCCCTACCCGGGAGTGCAATTGCCAACAGGTGAGAAAGCACCGGGAGTGTTTCCGGGAGGGCCATAAAAGGAACCAGCAACCACCACTCAGGGCCAGAATCGGGAGGAAGAAGACGAGGTTGCCTGAGAGGAGTGGTGGTGAGAGTGGAAGGATTGCTGTGCTGGTATTAAGGTGCTTTGGGACTGTGTTGGGCCTGTAGGACATGGGGAAGACGTGCCCCACGGCTGAAGAGAAAAATAAAGTCTTGTTATTTGCACACGTGCCTCAGTGTGAATCTGTGCCAGGTCAAGCACCTATATAGCGCCTTATTCACAATATTCACAACTTTTAATCTGTCAACAGTCATTTACTGTGCTTTTCTTATACTTATCCCAGTGGAAACCTGTAAGAAATCCTTAGATAGCAACTGCACTAAATTCCTTTTAGCAAATGTTCATCTTTATTAGTAAGGCCTGTTTTATGGAGTTCTTTCCTGGATGATTTCCTTTAGTGCCCAATTTGAAATTCAAAGTAAAGACTGACTTCTTACCTGCTGCATATGGAAACTGAATACGTAAGCTCTATTTATGACATTTCATTGTAGTCCTTAATTTATTGTTGGCTCACTATCCTTAACATATCACTGCCTCAATATTGTTGCCCTGCAAGCATTATTTACTAGTCAAAGCTTTGTGAGATATGTCCTATGATGATGTTTGCTTTATCAAAAGCTTTACGGAGGTTTTTTCATGCATTGCACAAAATACTGACTGGTTAACTGAAAATACTCTAAGATGCATCTTTAACTAGTACTATTCAAAATACTGAACAAATTACAAATATATGGTGCTGCTGCCAGTTCTCAGACGGCATTCACTGTATGTGTCAAAATTTGTTTGGTAGACAACTGTTTTCAAAAGTAAATTCAATGACAAATTATTTACAAAAACTGTTGCTGCCAATCACCAAAGATGTTTCATGAGCATTTAAGCAAGATGAAGCAACTGTACTTAATGACTTCCTCAAATAAGACACAGCACTGAAGTAAACATTATCCCACACATAGATATGACTCAACAGCAGTAGATAATCTGGTATGATTCACCAGTTTTGGGCTTTTTCCTGTGCATGGAGACCGACCACATTTTCTGACATGCCTCAGAAAGCAGGATAGGATGGATAAATAAATCAAAGCAGAATGCAAGAAAAAAAATTGCAAATACATTATATATGGCACAGGGCCAAAGCTGAAGACAGAGAGGCTATAACCATTGAAAGGAGTATAATACTGCTTTCCTATATAGCAGGGAAATATTCCAAAAAAAAAAAGCAATTCTCAGTGTAACCACTGTGGACTATAGGGATGCGCTCAAGCTGTACCAAGACCCATTTAAAGACACAGAGGCCAAAATAATAACAATAAGGGGTTTCGTTATATAGGAAGGGAAACTGAAAATGGAGAACATGAAGACTAACAAAACAGAAAAAAAATAATAAAGGGCCAAATGACTCACAGAGCCTGCCTTTTCAACAGATGACTATCACTTAAGGTGGCAGGTCTGCTTCCCTTTAAAATAGATTGAATAATAATCTACAGCTCTCCTTCCTTTAATACAGATAAAAACAGCTTCTCCACACCTTAGCCTTTCCTCCTCACTCCAGAAATTGAGTGCTTGCCAAATACTCATCTCCAAACTCCAGGTTCAGCAGGTGTATAACCAGAAGAGGTATCAAGAAGCCCTGATGCCATACAGGTAGAGCTCCCTCTAGTGACCCCATGTGCTCACACACTCCACCAGCAAAGCAAACAATACAGTGATAAGGACCAGACAGACTGTTCCTTCAGGTGCTGGGGCTCCACTTTGTCCTCTAGAATTCATCTAAATTAAGAGGAGTTCTCTACAATTTCTTTTAAATCAATTCACGATCTTGAATTATCCAATTGTGAACTGGTAGTAACACGTGTTGAACATAGTGTCAGTTCCTTTATTCCACAATAAACTATATGCAACTTATTCATATTAGATATAATAGCACAAGCTTATTAATCCTAATAAAGTGACTTTTTTGGAAGAACTTTATATAACCACACTCATAAAACAATACATTAAGGAAGTATTTTCTCAGCTGTTCAGTAAACTCATTTGTGACAATAAATAAAAAAAGAAGTACTAAAACAAAGAAAGGAAGTTGCATTAAAGCAGTCAATAGAGTTGAAACTTCATAGTAGCTTTGTAAAAATTTATATGGCTATGGTGACTTCTGCTTGGGGTTTGCATATCCTACTTCACTATTCACACAAGCTTCCTCCAAGGACATGTGTTTACCTTCAAAAATCAACAGATATGCTGTTAAACCTATGCGTATCTCTTTATTTTATGTGGAGATGTTTGACTGTGCCATACAGTGTCTGGACTTATTCTTGATTTGTTACTATTTGTGACACATATTTCCTATAATTAATTAATCAATATGTGAGGGGATGGGTCAAGGGTGGATACTAACATGATTTACACACACAATCATTATTGATTTATTTTTTTTTTTTATTTATTTACCTCCTTATGAAAATTCTGGGAGAAAACATTTCTGTTATTGCAGTGGGCTGGCGCCCTGCCCCGTGACCCTGTGTTAGGATATAGCGGGTTAGAAACTGACTGACTGACTGACATTTCTGTTATATAAAAGTGCACAAGCAGTCTTCCTTTGCTTAGCGCTCAAGATATACTCTGTTTAAGCAGAGCTATTATAGGAAGACAAAGAAAGCCTTGATATATGCCACAGTCTTGGACTCTGCTTATATTGTATTTACACATAAGAAAGAAGGTTGTTTGAGGAATGCAGTTATTACTTGCATGATGTTAAAAGCATGAACGCCTCAGAAACCAAGAATTATATCTTGGCTAGTATTAAAATGGTTCACCAATGACTTTACTTTTTCAGACCCCTCAGAAAAACCCAGATATCTGCAACTATCTTCATCAGTTTTTACAGGTGTACAGTGGAGACATTCCTCTTTAACTGCATAACATTCTAATATAGCTAATGTTGAGCTCATGACAGCTATATACCATAGAAGCTGGTGAAATTAGGACACAATATTTTTAAGTTAAAGGCATTAACAATACTGTAGTACGTGAAGAATTACTGGGTGATATGCGAAGAAGAAAACCAGAGAGCAAGCCCACTGCACAAGAGGAAGAGAGAACAGCTGCCTTGATGCAGTTACATGGCAAGAAGTGCTCCCAGGTCTTGAATTTCAGTGGGGAATTGCTGGTGCCTATTACTTAAACATCCTGCATGACTTAACTTAATAAAGCTGGAGAATCCTGCTATGCTGTCAAGGCACAAAAACAGACTATCATTATTGCCTCTTTTATGCCATTATAAAATTAGAAACAAATATACACGATTCATTCACAGTGCACCAATTTTACACACATCCAATGACACATCTCTGCAAAATAAAATGTACTTAGTTTTTCAAAATTTCCAGACAGAAATTTGTTAATGTTTTAAAGCACACGGAAAATCTGTCTAATCACATGACATGTATTGTATTAAAAGAAGTGCATAATCTCAGAGAAAAGTTATTAGCAGAGCTACTAAAATGACAAACTAAATTCATGAAAACAATCGGGTAACATGACATTTCTATTGTGCATTTTTTGAAGCCAAAGTAATTTTTTTATAATTTATTAGCATAACAAGTAACATTTTATTAAAAGCACATACCTGAATGTTACAAGCAAATGAAATGCCATCTCCAGGCATGAGTTACTTCTGCACTCACAGAAACTTTCACAAGCATAAGCAGAGTCTGCTCACTTATGAAAGGTAATTTGAAAACAACACAACAAACACTATTTTACGGGAATTCTGAAATAATCATTAACTAGTTTACATACATTGCTATAGTATCACAACAGTATACATCATAAACTTGCTATATATTTCTCAGTTAAAGGACAGAAACTGTAAGTAAGATAAATTATGTAGTCCAGGATGATATAATTTTATAAACTCCATGCTCCCTGACATACATGAAATTCTATCTACAAACTGTATATTTTGTGTAAATTAAAAATATGATAATTTCAAAAGTTCTAATTTTTATTTCATATGAATCCACATTATTGTTAATACTGTACATTTAAAAATAATTCATAATTAATAAAAAGTACATCTGAAAAATTAAAAGGCACACTTCTGTACAAAATAACATCTAACACCTTGTTAAAACTCTCCAAATACAATATACTGTATAATATTTTTGTGTGGATAAAGAAGTATCACCTTAAGCTTAACAGTGCAGTCTTTAACAATTTAAGAGAAAATAAATTACATCTTGCGTAAAGAAGGGGCCTGAGTTGCCTTGAAATTGTAATCTTTTTAGTTAGCCAATAAAAGATGTCATTTTGCTTGATTTCTCACTACATTCATAATGGATAACATGGTACAACACCCTAGTACTAAAGTGAAGATTGACTAAAGACTTCAAATTAGCAATGCATGCTTGTTTTCCCTGTAATAACTGTTTTTAAGTACATTACTGGGTTCTGTCTGGTGACCAATCTTGCCATAATAGGTGTCAGTTCATTTCAAAGATGTTTATCATGGTGCCCATAATAAAAGTAACCACATAACATGTATACTGTATTTTTCTTGATTGATTTATTTATTTTTACAAAAGTAATCCAAGAAAACAAGGGTGAGAGACAGTGTTCACAGTTAATTTCTGATAACATTCTTTAAATAAATATTACACGTTTTAATGAAAATTATCCACTAATGTCTTCGCATGTAATGAAACAACTTACAGACCTCTTTGCTCAAAGAGCTCAGGTATAATGACTTCCTAAAGGTCATACTGTGGAATTAGAATATTGCGAGTTAATCAGTCAAATTATATAAAGGCTGCCAAAAAAGATAAGAAAATTGATGTGGAAATAAATTATTTGAGTAATTAGACAAAAAGCAAAATTGGGTTAAACTTTAAATTGAATAAGCAATTAGACAATGAGAATCTTAAGATACAGGAACACAACAGGAGTTAACAGAATCCATAAAATCGAAGATGTTTTGTTTTGGGCAGAGATGATGATGGCTGAATAAATACAAAAACAGCTGAAGTCTTATTAACATTTTCTCTTTAGAAAGAAAATGCACCTTTACAGGCAGGAACTTTTCACTTTATATTACCTTCCCATCTATGACACCAAAGAGTAGAACTGGTGCTGTCACTGTTGTTCCAGAGCTTGAAATTCAGCATGAGATTGAGGTATTAATGTCTGTTATTTAAAATGCCCACAAAGTTTAAATAAGTTAAATCAGGAACATTCTGCTGATATTTAAAGGCAAAAAAGACTTTCATTACTACCACTATGAAATTGGTTCAGAATGAAAAAGAGTGGGGCTTTCACATTAATCCTTTAATGTAAAGGACATGGCTACATCTATCCATATAACCATCCACCCTATTTTAACTAGCTTATTCCATGGGTGTGAAACAGGAACAAACCCTACAAGGTGGCGCCATGCTTCAATTAATCCACTACAGTATTAATCATTTGGGCCCAATTAGAGTCAACAGATAATCTACCCTGCAAGCCTTTAGAATATGAAAGCAAACTCTACATAAACAGCTATAAAAATAGACAAGTAAAAATCAAGGCAGGTTTCAAACCATGTGGCTACCTATGTACCTGTAGCTAGTCTACAACAATGACAAAATGAGCTGCTCAAGATATTTATTCCAAAATAAATTTAA
Source organism: Polypterus senegalus (assembly GCF_016835505.1). Taxonomy (NCBI): domain Eukaryota; kingdom Metazoa; phylum Chordata; class Cladistia; order Polypteriformes; family Polypteridae; genus Polypterus; species Polypterus senegalus. Next base: position 31,078,743 of record NC_053159.1, read on the forward strand.
CTTAATTTGTGTTTTAAAATTTGTACATTGGCCATACATACTTGTGGCTTGGCTCACAATGTTTTTGAAGCTGGGAAACCTCTATAATGAATAGCAATATGACATGAGATGCCCTAATAGAAGCGCAAAATCACAAAGCTGCAAAATTATGTAGCAAGTTATTATAACAGTATAATTAATCAATGAAAATAAATGAGTAAAGTCTAAATTTACAATGTTATTTGATGGGCTTGATGCCAAACTAAAGTTTATTAGTACAACAGTTAAAAAGTGACAAACATATTGAAAGCACATATCTTTATATATAATACACTACCGTGGCTGTTAGTTTGTCTGTCCAGGATTTTAAATCACCTGTAGCTCGCAAACCATTTAACCTATTGACCTAAAATGTGGTACACATATACTATGTGATGATTGACCTCCAAAGTTATTCCTCTTTTTATTTTTATTTTATTGTGGAATCAACTCTTGGCGGCGGGCAGCAGGGTGGCCATGCGGCGCATGTGTACGGGCGCCGTTCTCATACCTACCACCTTCGCTGTCACTTCCCCAAAACTCTTCATATCTTAAATCACTCTTGTGGCAGATTGAAGACTTAAGTGCCAGCTTAAGTGAAAAATTAAAGAAAAAGTACTAAGTAATTGTAACACAAACACTAACTTAATCAGTTTTAACATGAAAAGGCAAAAGAAGAGTAGAAGCGGGCCACTAGGATGGAGAAAAAAAGAGCTGCTCAGGAAGCAGCCAGCACATCAACCACTGAGAAAATGAATGCTAAACGTACAGAGAAAGAGTATGAAAACTATGAATGATTAAGTCAAGTGTATTCACTGCAGGTTATTGTGGAGTGCACCATTACTGGTAACACATATTTAGATGGTGCAGGAGCAACTAGGATGCAGTTTCAAATTACGATCATTTGAGTTACGGCAAATAATGTGTCTCATGGGCAAACAACAGTTTTCACCATTTCAGGTCCATATGCCGTGACTCATTCATCTTGATATCAGTTTATTACCTGCATTGGTTTTGACTATGTTCAGTTACATTTATCTTAAAACTACAGGCAAAAGGGCAATTGATCTCGACATAAAAATGAAGGTGATCAAGCAATATGAGGGAGGAAAGAAAGCGAATGAGATTGCATGTGACTTTGAGTGAACCCATTGTAGTAACTGGTGTTCGCTGTAGGCAATGCACTGTTGTACTCTGCTTTTGAATTTGGTTAACCTCTGAAGCTTCTGCATTGTGACACACAATGTGCCGCCACGAAGGGTTGATGCAACCCCACTAAACTCCCATTATCTGTTAATGTTTATAATTAACAGGCTGAAATGATAAAACAGAAAACATATGAATGCTCAAACTCTGCCAGTATAATTCCTCCTCTCACAGTTAACACAATAAACACTGGGAGAGGTGAATACTGATGATGTAACATAACACAGACAAAGAAAGAAAGAATTTGTGAAGATGTTAAAGCAACAGCAACAACAAAAGAATATAATAAAAAAAATAATTTACACAAAAAAAACTAAATCTATTTAGCATGTTAAGAATGATGATAAAAAGGATATAAAACAAACAACATGACTTAAGGGCTTTACAGTACATATATATACTATACATAGGTTTCAATACACATATCGGTCCATCTTACACCGTGATCTATTTACAACCGGTCCGTCAAAACTGAAAGTGGTGGTAAGTCGACAACTAACTATAATCACTGCAGTTATAGTCAGTCCAGTTCAGTGGCTAATTTAGATTATTATTAGGTGTAAGTAACAACAAAGGCTGATTGCTTAATGCCAAGTACATTGAAAGCAACAGAACAAGTGTTGTTTTACAGAAATTCTGAAGTATTGGATTCATCCTAAATTGCCAAGTCTGATTCACAAAGGCAGTGTTAATTTTGGACATGTAAAAAAGAAGGGAGTGATTTGTAAAATAAAGATTTGTGATATTTGAAATTTGAATTAATTTGACTTATCTGTTAAAATTACTCTTCAGTACAACTTATTATTCAGCTAATGTTTCTTGTACATTCCTTGGTTTCTGTTTACAAGTGGGAAGCTTGGAACTGCACCCCAATCCTAAAGTTGGGGGACATTACTCCCCCAATCCTGGAATAATGCCAGAGAAAAGTCACAATGAAAAAAGTTAAGAAGTCCACACTGGCTGTGTTTGATTCACACTAGTAAGGCTATATTCAAACTGAAGCTAAATGTGACTCAAATCTGATTTTTCATATTCAATATTTTTGTTTCACTGTCAAATTAATTGGGCAAGTGATATGACTGGGTGCCGATTTCTATCCTGAATCTGTAAGATTAAGAAAAATAATCAAACAGATGTGACCTAATAGACAGCCATAAATACCAGCTACATGCTGACTTCAAACTGGTTACAGTGCAAAAAATATGAGATTTTGTTAGCTTACAATGGCATGTGCTCAAACATGTTTTGAGTAGGATCATCACTGTCAGATCTGTATATAGATACCTGCAGACAACAAAGAACAGTCAGAATTGGTAGGAAAAAAAATGTTGATGGGTTTGATTCACTACAGCAGTTGTGACTATTTCAGAATGTTGAAAGATCTGTATGTTAGACTCTCTTGGAGAAATACATGCTTGGGGCATAATGTTTCAGAAAGAAGGCTTTCTTCTTTTTTCACATTTATCCAAATAAAGATCAAATCTGTATCACATGAGGGAAGTGAATTAACACTAAGCGCCAGTATTAGCAATTGTTTATACAGATAGCTCTCTACTTACTTGTGAGGCTAACATGTAGATTATGATGGAGTAAACAGAATAATCATACTTATACTATGTAGTTAAATAAAACATGAAGATATAAAACACAAACGTATAAATTAAACTTAGATTAATGTTAGGCCCTAGAAATAAACTGACTAATCACAAAATACAATGAAATCGAAGGATAATTACTATCTTTTATTCATGTTAACTGTATCCTCCCCAACGTATGGGGAAAAAAAAAAAACACATGCACAAACAGAATTGCACTATTCAAACAATGCACAATGTCTGAGAGTTTTTCCAGTGAATGCAAACAGTGGAATCAATCAACGTATAAATTGACGATATTTGCAAGTTTTATTGTAAGCCAATTTGAAAGGTGTTTATACTTTTAATTAAATCAGCCTCCAAAGCCTACAGTTGTTGTCCTGTTGATTGTTAATTTTATTTTGTCCAGTCTGTGTCTCCTATGCTACTTTGGATTTGAGGGATATTATTATTGAAGGTACTGGTGTTATTGTTGGATTGTTATCTGTGTTGTAGCCTATAATTTTTACCCCCCCTTCCCATGTGGTGCACATGTTCATATAATAATGCAAAAACCAATCTCAAAAAAACTGATGTCACAAACCTAAGAAAAATAGTTTCTGACAAACCTGAAATGAAAACTGAAAAACAAAGTAAACTTTAAAACATTTGTGTAAATGTGCTGTAGGCCAAAAATAATTTCGGTATTTACTAATTCATGAGGAACTGATAGAAAAATGTACGACTCCTAAATTTATTACTAAAATTTTACATTTCCATTTTTAATATCAATTTTAAGAAATATTTATTTTTTCACTTACTAAACATTAAATGCAATTGAATAAATGTAGTATGTGCACATGAACATATCCTCCTTGTTTTACTGTATCATGTCACAGACAGGAACATTAGCACGGTATTTGAAATACTGATGAAACACAGCTCATTATTATTTATCTATTTTATGTCTAATCTGAAATTTGTCTTTACTATAAGCTTTGATTCTAACTATATCTGTTTCAGGTCAGACATGCCTAAACCTTGCTGCAAGCCACACAGCATACCTGGTGCTTAGGGAATTATCGTCCCACCCAAAATAATGTCACAATCTTAGCTACCATCACTTTTGTTTTATTCATGTGAGCAGCTTTAAAGACGCATTTAGCAGCAGGCTTTCAGTTAAAATTAGAAACTCCTCCAGCGTCCTTTCAAGCAATTATGACACCCAGCCACTTTGATTTTATTTGCTTGCAGAAAAAGCACACTGCCAGACAACTGAATCATTTTTGCATCTGCTGACAGTCTTAACTAGCATCTCCTTTGCAACTCCAATATTACTTCCATTCACAAGTAAATGAACACACACTCTGCAATATGCAGGTTGTTGGCAGCCAACAGACTTTGTCAGTCTTAGAATAGATGCCAACAAATCAGATATACATTGTAACACACCTTTCACACCAAGAAAATTCTTTCTTTATTTTAAATAGCTAAATTTCTATGATTGGCTCATCAGGAGGTGAGACTCCCAGCTTAGTTCGTCTTGGCCTGAAAATGATTGTGTTGTACATTTTGGTGGCAACACTTGATAGTGACTTAATAACCAATGACACATGCATAGTATGCAGTTTAGAAACATGACTATTGCAACTACCATTGACAAATAAGTAGTTTGCAAAGCAAATAAAGTATTTTAATAAAAGAGCAACCATATTCTATTTTTACTAAATGCATAGATGAACCTTTTACCAACCAAGGTCCAGGCTACTATAGCTGGGAAACTCCATTAATTATTTTAACACAGACCTAAAATCTGCAGCGGTAGAATTGTTACCATATGTATTCATTTCAAATATACAGTCAGCATTAGGGACTGAACAGGAAACCTGTATTTTACAGTCCAACTCCTTAGCCAGCAGTCCAAACAACATGCTTTGAGACTGCTTCTCATTAGTAAACTAATTAACATTCCTGCCTCTCACATGGGAGCTAGGGTATGATTCTCCAGTGTGATTGGTGAGTCTTTCCTTCATTACCAGACAGTGCAGGTATAGCACTAGATTTTCAGTTCAAAACACTGTAGTTTGTTGGTCGCCCAGAAAACTAATCCAAAATACAAGTGTAACATAACAAGCATAACATGCCTCTAACATTTTCAAATGAAAAAGTATATTTTAATGTATGTGAATGTAAATAATAAAAACACCGTCAACTTCCTCATACTTACATGATCCTATTTCCAATTTTCTCCTTTGTCAAAACTTGTGTAAAGTTTGCACGCCTTCCCTGCAACTGAGAAGACCTTCTCCAACTACTCTGTTTTTATTTCCTCCCACATTACAACAACATTTATTTATATAGCACATTTCCATACAAATAATGTAGCTCAAAGTGCTTTACATGATGAAGAAAAGAGAAATAAAAGACAAAGTAAGAATTAGAATAAGACAACACTAATTAACATAGAATAAAAGTAAGGTCTGATGGCCAGGGAGGACAGAAAAAACAAAAAAAAAAAACCTCCAGATGGCTGGAGAGAAAAAATAAAATCTGCAGGGGTTCAGAGGCCATGAGACCACCCAGTACCCTTTAGGCATTCTACCTAACATAACTGAAACAGTCCTCTTTGTATTTAGGGTTCTCTTGGAAGGACTTGATGATGATGGTCATGCAGACTTCTGGCTTTTAATCCATCAATTACAAACATTACTACAGAAACTTAGTGTGAGTGCATCAATGTTTCAACTTTACCCTGTGTGACCAGTAGGGGGTATTACAGCACCCAAACCCCATCCCAGGTTCTAAATGAAAATTCTTATTAATCACAATACCTTTACAATTTTTTATTTTCATTGATTCACAATTTCAATCCAAATAGCTTTCTTTTTTTTGTCTTTTTCCATTCCTCCATCATTCCTCCCAGGCACGCTTTGTCTGTCCTCCACACCTAACTTCAACTCTCCTGGGTGAGGCAGAGCAACTTCTTTTATACAGGATCCAGGAGTACTTCCGGTGCTACTATATTACACACAAGGAGCACTACCAAGTCAGGTGGAACCTCCTTAAAATAAGGAAAACCCCTCCCAATAGTTCCACCGGTGGCTCCCACTAAACCAAGCAGGGCCACCCATTGCAACTATGACTCCCATGTAGCCTGCAGGCGTGCACCCTAACGATCAACCAGAGGGTTGCTGCCACCTATCATGCTGGGAGAACATATGGCCCAGGAAGGAAGTCTTCTTCCACCCTTGCATTAATATATATATATGTATATACTAGACAAGCCTGTTACAATAACGGGCGCTAGAAGAGTAGTGTATAAACATTAGTAGGAACAGTCAATATTAAATGGCAAGGGACCTTGACCTCAATCTGTTCCTTGTCTTAATTTTTTTTTGTCAAAAATATTTTTGCAAGAAGCCTAAAGTAAAATAATAATAAAAATAAAATATAAACGTATATGACAATACAATAAGTATAATTAATATTGCCTTAGTGTAAAACTTTGTAACAATCTGTAAGACACAATATCTGAAGAAGATATTTAGGTATAATTTTCTATTTTTTTACCTCATGAAATGTTTCTATACAATTTCATTATAGACAACATTTCTTGTAAATATTCTGTCTGAATTTGGCAACAGTTTGCCTTGTTCAGGAATCTCTACCACCTTGACAACAACATCTGGAAAACTTCTTACTCTTGATAATACAACATATAACTGACTGTGGCTGAATACTGGTTCTGGCAAGTAAATGCCAACTTTTTCTATGGTTTGCTCTTCTGAGTCTTTCTCTTTTAGTGTTTTTCTGACGGTCATTTTCTTTTTCTTCAATCGATCTATTTGCTCGCATTTTTCTTTGTCTTTCAGCCTTTCTTTTGTTGATGTTTACTTGTTGAGCTGACCGTTCTTCCAGGAGATGTTGCTTATACAGGATTTGATTGTCTGTGTCTTTTGTCCTACTTGACATGTCCTTTTGTTCGGTGGCATGTTGTTAGTAGATACGTCCATAATATTTTCTCCTACAGTAATACTGGTTTGTATTTCCATAAAATGCCTGTAATTTTCCCTGGCAGTAATACTGGCTTTGATGTCCATAATATGACTTTAATTTTCTGTCACAACAGTGGGCAATCAGCAGAGTGTCCCCAGCAACTGATGTAATGTGTGGCGTGCTGCTTATAAAAGTGCCTGTGGCAACTCCCCAGCAAGTACTGTGCAGTTCCCCAGCAAGTATTTTAATCTGTGGGGGTGTTCAGCTGATTATTTAATGTGTGGCGTCTCCCCAGCAATGGATTTTATGTGCGCGGCCACGACTACCCAATCAGCATTCTCCCCAGCAATGGTGTCCTTTATTTCTTATCATGCGCGGCAGTGGCAAGGCCATTTACTGTGTGCCCAGCTTCCAGTGTTTGTGCTTTATTTGCTTATCATGCGCGTCAGCGGCTAGGCCATTCACTGTGCGCCCAGCTTCCAGCGTGTGTGCATCCATGGTGCCGATCGCATGGGCAGGGCATGTTACGATGTGCGGCACGGCCCGCGCATCGGCACTTCACCAGAAGACACACACACACGGACACCTGGACGCACACGGGGGTTTATACTCAGCAAAAAAGAAACGTCCCTTTTCAGGACTGTGTATTTCAACAATAATGTTTTAAAAATCCAAATAACTTTACAGATCTTCATTGTAAAGGGTTTAAACAATGTTTTCCATGCATGTTCAATTAACCATAATCAATTAATTAGGCATTTAAGGTCACAGTTCTAAAAACGCAGGACACTAAAGAGACTTGTCTACCGACTGTGAAAAAAACCCAAAGAAAGATGCCCAGGGTCCCTGCTCATCTGCGTGAACGTGCATTAGGCATGCTGCAGGGAGGCATGAGGACTGCTGATGTGGCTAGGACAATAAATTGCCATGTCCGCACTGTGAGACGCCTAAGACAGCGCTACAGTGAGACAGGAAGGACAGCTGATCATCCTCGCAGTGGAAGAGCCCGGATCTCAATCCCATTGAGCACGTCTGGGACCTGTTGGATCGCAGGGTGAGGGCTAGGGCCATTCCCCCCAGAAATGTCCAGGAACTTGCAGGTGCCTTGGTGGAAGAGTTGGGTAACATCTCACAGCAAGAACTGACAAATCTGGTCCAGTCTATGAGGAGGAGATGCACTGCAGTACTTCAAGCAGCTGGTGGCCACACCAGATACTGACTGGTACTTTTGATTTTGAGCCTCCCTTCATTCAGGGACACACTGTGAAACATTTTTAGTTTATGTCTTATGGTGTTGACTCTTTTACTGTTCATACAAATATTTACACATTAAGTTTACTGAAAGTAAAAACAGTTGAAAGTCAGAGGACGTTTCTTTTTTTGCTGAGTATATATATATATATATATATATACACACACATATATAGACATATATAGACATATATATACACATAGAAATACACATATATACATATATATGTATATATGTGTATATATGTATATATACATATATACTGTATATATATATATATATATATATATATATATATATATATATATATATATATATATATATATATATATATCTGGGACCCTAACCCTAATCTGGGGAAGGTTACAGAAAAATTTCTGCTGCTTTGAAGGTCCCAATGAGCACAGTGGCCTCCATCATCCGTAAGTGGAAGAAGTTCGAAACCACCAGGACTCTTCCTAGAGCTGGCCGGCCATCTAAACTGAACGATCGGGAAAGAAGGGCTTTAGTCAGGGAGGTGACCAAGAACCCGATGGTCACTCTATCAGAGCTCCAAAGGTCCTCTGTGGAGAGAGGAGAACCTTCCAGAAGGACAACCATCTCTGCAGCAATCCAACAATCAGGCCTGTATGGTAGAGTGGCCAGACGGAAGCCACTCCTTAGTAAAAGGTACATGGCAGCCTGCCTGGAGTTTGCCAAAGGGCACCTGAAGGACTCTCAGACCATGAGAAACAAGATTCTCTGGTCTGATGAGACAAAGATTGAACTCTTTGGTGTGAATGCCAGGCGTCACTTTTGGAGGAAACCAGGCACCGCTCATCACCAGGCTAATACCATCCCTACAGTGAATCATGATGGTGGCAGCATCATGCTGTGGGGATGTTTTTCAGTAGCAGGAACTGGGAGACTAGTCAGGATAAAGGGAAAGATGACTGCAGCAATGTACAGAGACATCCTGGATGAAAACCTGCTCCAGAGCGCTCTTGACCTCAGACTGGGGTGACGGTTCATCTTTCAGCAGGACAACGACCCTAAGCACACAGCCAAGTTATCAAAGGAGTGGCTTCAGGACAACTCTGTGAATGTCCTTGAGTAGCCCAGCCAGAACCCAGACTTAAATGGCTGTGCACCGACGCTTCCCATCCAACCTGATGGAGCTTGAGAGGTGCTGCAAATAGGAATGGCCAAGGATAGGTGTGCCAAGCTTGTGGCATCATATTGAAAAAGAATTGAGGCTGTAATTGCTGCCAAAGATGCATCAACAAAGTATCGAGCAAAGGCTGTGAATACTTATGTACATGTGATTTCTCAGTTTTTTTATTTTTAATAAATTTGCAAAACCCTCAAGTAAACTTTTTTCACATTGTCATTATGGGTTGTTGTGTGTAAAATTCTGAGGAAAAAAATGAATTTAATCCATTTTGGAATAAGGCTGTAACATAACAAAATGTGGAAAAAGTGATGCACTGTAAATACTTTCCGGATGCACTGTGTATATATATATATATATATATATATATATATATATATATATATATATATATATATATACAGTAACTGCTGAAAAAAATTAAAGGAACACTTTGAAAACACATCAGATCTCAATGGGAAAAAAAATCCTGCTTGATATCAATACTGATATGGACTGGGTAATGTGTTAGGAATGAAAGGATGCAACATTGTTTGATGGAAGCTATCAACCTACAGAGGGCTGAATTCAAAGACAACTCAAAATTCAAAGTGAAAAAATAATGTGGCAGGCTAATCCATTTTGCCAAAATTTCATTGCAGCAACTCAAAATTATACTCAATTTGTATGGCTCCCCATGTGCTTGTATGCATGCCTGACAACGTTGGGGCATGCTCCTAATGAGACGACAATAGTGTCCTGGGGGATCTCCTCCCAGATCTGGACCAGGGCATCACTGAGCTCCTGGACAGTCTGAGGTGCAATATGGCGGTGTTGAATGGACTGAAACACAATGTCCCAGAGGTGTTTTATTGGATTTAGGTCAGGCGAGTGTGGTGGGCAGTCAATGGTATCATTTCCTTCATCCTCCATGAACTGCCTGCATACTCTTGCCACATGAGGCCGGGTATTATCGTGCACCAGGAGGAATCCAGGACCCACTGCACCAGCATAGGGTCTGACAATGGGTCCAAGGATATCATCCCGATACCTAATGGCAGTCAAGGTGCAGTAGTCTAGCCTGTAGAGGTCTGTGCGTCCCTCCTTGGATATGCCTCCCCAGACCCATCACCAAACCGGTCATGCTGAACGATGTTACAGGCAGCATAACGTCCTCCACGGCTTCTCCATACCCTTTCACGTGTGTCATATGTGCTCAGGGTGAACCTGCTCTCATCTGTGAAAAGCACAGGGCACCAGTGGTGGACCTGCCAATTCTGGTATTCTATGGTAAATGCCAACAGCTCCACAGTGCCAGGCAGTGAGCACAGGACCCACTAGAGGATATTAGGAAGTCAGGCAACCCTCATGATGTCTGTTTCTGATTGTTTGGTCAGAGACATTCACACCAGTGGCCTGCTGGGTGTCATTCTGTAGTGCTCTGCCAGAGTTAATCCTGCTCCTCCTTGCCCAAAGGAGCATATACCAGTCCTACTAAGGCTTCTACTGCCCTGTACAGCTCTCCTAGAGTAACTGCCTGTCTCCTGGAATCTCCTCCATGCCCTTGAGACTGTGCTGGGAGACACAAAAAAACCTTCTGGCAATGGCACGTATTGATGTGCCATCTTGGAGAAGTTGAACTTTTTTGTGCAGTATATATATTTGTGTATGTATTTATGAATATATGCAATATGTATGTAGTCACACATATATGCCTGAGAGATCATCTTCCTGACTCAGCTAAGGTAAACAACACTACTCTGGGATGACAGTACTAACTGTCTCTTCCTTTTCCCCTGCAGCTCTGAGATGATGGCTGATGAGGGCACCTAATCCTGCCCACAGTGCCCAGAGCAGACTCTAACCCTCAGATTGGAGCTCTATACTGGATGGCTTGGGAAGGTGGCGTCTCATTCCTTGAATAACTTCTAGAAACAAACAGAGTTCCTGTGAAATCCTTGGCAACACACTCCAGACAGAAAGTCGTTTTGCTTGGGCCGATTTCTCTTAAGCTGTCTTTTATATTGTGCCACAGTCCACTCTTTTGCATTTTTTTTTTTTTGTTGTTGTTTATGCACTAAACGGGACTACCTAATTGATACCCGTGTATCCTTGTTGTCTGTCTGGTCAGTCACTAATATTTATATTTTTTATATATATATATACACACATACATACAAATATGCACTCTGAATATAGTTATTACTGATACCAGAGACAGAGTTCAATTTAAAGGTTGAATGTTATTAATACAAATCATTCTGATTCACATACTGCTGTACTTTTTGCTACAGTGAAAATTATTAATTTTTTTTCTTAACACTTATCGAATCCACAAATATTAAATATGTTCTGTGGTAAGGTCTGGCTTTTAAAAAAGAGGTACAACCATCATAATGCAAATAGTAAAGCCGATATCACTATAAGCCAGTGTACTGGCAATTAATGATAATTACAGAATTTTACCTTTAATGTAATTGTCAGAATGGGCAGGATACCTTTAATGTCATCTATGGATGTACATAAAAATGTTTATATAGACACACATACTGTGTTTATTTAAGGCAATTGAATTTTACTGTTATTGTATTACATATCTTCATCAGTATATCACTCTGAGACTGTATACTAAGGTAGTACTGTATACTTAATAAATCTAACAAAAAATGTTTAATACTGTAGTAGTCTGCGGTGGGCTGGCGCCCTGCCAGGGGTTTGTTCCTTCCTTGCACGCTGTGCTGGCTTGGTTGGGTCCAGCGGACCCCCGTGACCCTGTGTTTGGATATAGCGGGTTGGACAATGACTGACTCACTGACTGTAGTAGTGCAGTTAATGAAATTACACTATTACTATGCTGCACTAAAGGTATTAGAAAATGCTAATCTAGATCTTTCCCACTATCCAAAGTAATAAGAACTAGATGTTTGTATTAAATTCCATCTTACAATTTCCACATAGGTATGAGTTATGCCATACTCATCCAATCTATTATTATTTATTAAAAGAATGTTACATGCAACAAATGGTGAATGCTCAACATTAACTTCGAGTAGAAGTATGAAAATATATAATTTAAATTACTACACTTAAATACACATTTTTTTCTTTCTGTGTAATTTCCATAAAGTAATCCTAGCAAATAAGAACTATGAATTTACATTTTTACAAATGAATTCAAGCTGGACCACTAGCTAAATGCAAAACCAAAAACTGCAATAATGTAGGTAACACAGGTTCAACATTGCCTATACAGGTAAATCTGAGCAGATTTTTTTGATGTACAACTACCAAAACTCATATGACCATGTTATATTTCGCCACTGATTAGTAAATAACATTGGTATTCTTTGCACGACTATACTTAAAGTAAACATGTACAGCATGTATCCAAAAACTACTCCTTTAAATACAGTAAATGAAATATAGCATGCGGCTCTTTAGAATTTGCAGTAGACTATCTTGATGAAAAAGCTTGCTGCTACCCTAGATTAAAATGTACATGGTTTATATACAGTTTCTGGTTAATTTAACTATGCAACTTCTTCTAATTTACTTACATTACAATTCAGAAGTATGCATTTCTGATGACTGACACCCTTTGTTATTAATGTCCTTCACAACCAAGTTCTTGCAATTATATATATTCTTTGTAAAGTGAGCTATTTTCAGTATCACTAAAGTTTGAAATTTCTGCCAAACTTGCCTCAACAATTAAAGTTTTCCAAGTTCATTAGGTCTTGTCTTTCAGTCATTATTATAACTAACATGGCCCATTAAGAATTTGTACTAATGCCACTCAGCATAATCGAATGTTAACGGCTTAACTAACTGGGAACCAATCCTCATTTAGTATCACAAGTCCACATTCTAGCTTTTTACCTATAAATTTTATTTTAATTGCTATACAGTTTTGATATCCTGATTTGGCTCAAAATAGTGAATCAGTGCAATGACACCTCATTATACTTGAATCCTGGTTTGTTACCAGCTTGTATGCCCTTCTGGTGTAAGGTTCTCAGGGCATCTGTGTTTAAATGGCTTCTTACCATAGTCACCATAAGTTTATTCTTAATGTTTAAAGACCGGGTCACGGAGTCTGGAAATAGTTTTTCAAAATGGATTGTAATTCAATTTGAATTTTACACACATATGTATTTATTTATTTTGTAAAATGGTTTATAATAAAGAAGGACACACAGTGGTGAAGAGGTTAGCACTAAGGCCACATGGATCTTTCTTTCTGAGTTAAGCCTTGAAAGTTGATGAGATGTTGCAAACAACTCCTACAGGTGTCCCAACTTTTGTTGATTACTTACAAACCCACTATTTGTATAAAAGCAGTGTTGGAACACCCTTCGAAGCATTATTTGGATAATATTGGACTGTATATTGTTAACATAATGATGAGAAAAAGGCAATTAACAAAATAAGACAGACTATAATAACCATTAAAAATTAAGGTATTTTCTTTAGAGAAATTGCAAAGAAAGCCAAAATGTCAGTGAGTGCAGTTACCTATGCCATCAAAAGGAACCTGGAAACTCGAGGAAAGGAAGCTTTAACAGGAAACAGATCTATTACACCCAAAGGCACAACAGAATCAGAAGACAAGTTTCTAAGAGTCGAGAGCTTGTATGATAGGTGCCTTACAGGACAACAGTTTCAAGTACAGCTTAACAGCTCTGCAGTATTCATATCTCCAGTTGTTTATTTGTTCTGTGCTTTAATTTCAGAGTACACTGAGACTGGAAGAGTTCCCTAGTCCAAGAATGCCTCTTCTTATTTTGCAATTTTGGCATTAGCGTTCTTCTTGCTACTCGGCCTATCAAACCTGCAGCTCAAAGTTTTCCCTTTACATTTGAAAGTGACACTTGCTTATTTCAGCCACTGTCTTGTGATGTGCCTATCATGCAAGCTGTTGACTCTCTGAAACATTTCTTGAATCCGATGTGGATTTAGGTCTGCCAGACCTGATCTTGTCCGAACTTCCTCCAGTTTCCAAATTCATTTTGACAGTGTAGGAAACTGCACTCAGTGGTACCATGGCTTTCTATGCAATTTCTCTAAAAGAAAGACCTACACTTGTAAGACTTCTACTGGTATTTCTGTCTTCATTTATTAATTGCCTTTTTCTCAATATTATGATAGCAATTTATAGTGCAATATTATCCAAATAGTGCTTCAGAGAGTGCAGTAAGAGTTTGCTTCAACAATGCTTTTACAGAAAGGGTTTGTAAGTAATCAAAGAAATTGGGGACACCAATAGGAATTGTTTCCATCAACGTTCAAGACTTAATTGACTTCCACTGCTTCAGAAAAGCTGTAAGTTGTTAACCTATTACTTGACAATTTATACATATAGATAGATAGACAGATAGAATATATTTTATATAGGGGCAGCTGTATGAAGCTGGAGGATGACAAGTCTTAGTCCTCAGTTTATTTTCTGGCATTCTATTTAGAGTTGGAAAGATCTATGTCTATGTAGGTTTTCTGTAAGTACTACGATTCTTGCAAAATCCAAAGACATGATGTAACACTGCCTACTAATTCTATTGGCTGTCATCCTATTCAGATAAGCTTACTGTCAAGCACCCATTATCTTGAAATAGGCTACAATTGACTGAACCTAAACTGATCGATATGGTTACTCTTCTTTGAGCTGCATTGATTCATGACTTAATGGTACTATATTTTTTATTCATTTATTATTATTACTTATTATCTGGATGATGTTTTTATCCCAGACATCTTTAAACATTCGAGAAAATAAACTGGATTTCATTTCTTTTTGTCTTCTTTTTCTTCAGTTGGAGTAACACAGGCAAGTGAACAGTAGTAGTGAGTCAGTAATGGGAACTGGGCCCATAACCTCAGGGTTTGAAGTCCAAAGCCTTAACCAATAAGCCACACTACCTCTGGAGGCTTTTGCGCACTATAGTGATTTGGAATGTAATTCATTGTAAAATGTGTTGCATACAAATAGACTGGTTTCAGAAAATCTTTGACAATAAATCCCTCAAAATAAATACAATTTTACCAAAGAATTAACTTCGCTCCAAGGTAAATGCAAAGTGGCTAAAAGCAATAAACTGAACAGCTAGCATTATTGTCAGTTCGTTGGGCAACAGGCCTCTAGTCACAGTCCAGTGCAGGGAAAATGAATGATAAACCCTGGAAGGTCCCTCTAGATGTGCTGCAACTCAGTGATTGTTGAAGAATTTGAAGGTCTTTGATGATGACTCTAATTTCTCACGAACTCCTTATATATGCATTAAAGGACTCATAAAACACTTGAAACGTTAAACACGTGTTTAAAGAATGTTCCGTCAAGCTAAGCAAAGTCAAACACTGAACTGCAACTACAAAAATGCTTCCCCTTGAAGCAGCACATCTGGACTCCAGGCAGATCCAGCAAAACCGCATATTGACGGATGCAGCATCTGGAGCTGATGTATGACGAGGAGGCCTGTACGACTGGGTCAGTGCTTTGTCTGGCTGGAGGGTAGGGTATGCTGCATTTGGCAGTCACTGCCTCATCTATTTCTCCCACTAACGGGTTTCGTTTCTTATCCTAAATGTCCAGACCCTTACTCCCATCTCGATCTGACACGCGGGCCAAATTAAAGCGTAGAGCGGAGGCGACTGTTGCCCCAGTTGACAAAGCTTACCCAGGCACGGGACCCGCCCATCTGCCTACAAAACCCGTCACTCGCCTAGGAAAAACCCAGCTCGATTCAGCTGCGTCGCGTCACGAATATATAAATGTTATCATTATAGGGGAAAAAAATCAGTGACTCATCCTCAACCGAGCAGACGACAAAGAACACGCAAACGGGGTTCATTCAAAACGACCGTAGAGACAGGGCCGCGTGACAACAACACAGATCCCCATTCGTAGAGGCGGAGAAATTCCCCATTTGGACCTTTCATGGTTCCTGCAACGGGAATGAAGTTCTAGAATTGGGTCAACGGCTTACCAACCCCCCCGGTGGCGACATTTGTAATAGAAGGATATGCTTGGTAGACCCTGGTGAAACATAATAAACTTAAATTAGTTAAATATGCCAATTTCGCATTCTCGTAAAAATGAATGAAGTACTGGTAAAATAATACTGATAAACAAAAATCTAATTTTAATGACCAACTCTTCCCGAAAACGCGGCGCATGTATCCCTCCCGCCACCGTGCGCTCCCTGTGTCTTTATCCTACCTGAAACGAGGGGAGTCTTTAATGCACTCTTCAAAATCCACCGTCATGGTTATCTGCTAAAAATCCTTATCACACGATTAAAGTACGAAACGCATTGCCGGGAATGGTTGAAAAGCAGCAGGGAACGGTGTCGAACTGATGTGATAAACTGTCCGTCTCGGCAGCGGTTGCTCTGCTGCTGACTTGACAGGGAGGCGCGGAGGCGCGGCGGCTGTCAGCGCGTCTCTCGGTTCCATGAAAGGGAGCGTCACAAAAAGTCCAGTCACAGCAGAAACGTAGATTCTTGCGTGCTAAAACGCCCAGGGAAGGGAGGCTACCGCAGAGGCAACAGCTGGCGGAGCTGGCATCCACATACCGTTTATTCATCGTTATGAATCATTCGACCGTTTTATTAACCCGCTTATTCAGAATGCTTTTTTTTGGGAGCCGACAGCATCAGGCGCTAGACAGGATGAAGCCATAGCCTGCTCGCCAGTACATCGGAGACCCTGGGACCAATTTAGTAAAACCAGTCTCCGTAACATAGTATTACGGTGAAACAAAACGTCCCTAATATATATAACGTGATTCTGCTTTTGAAATGTCCAGATTTGCGAAAAAATAGGAAACCCTTTTCCATGTTTAAACTTGAACCTGAATATAGCAATTTGAATATTACTAATTAGAATCGGGCCTCAATACGGATCAAGTGGGATTGGAATTGGCTTCAAGTAGTAGTTGGGGATTTTGAATTGTCTTTTACAGTGGCTATCAAACGCGACAAATCTTTAGCCACTACAACTAACTTATCTCTCGGGTGACACCTGCTTAATTCCAAAAAGTTCACGAGATCCTTTATGATATGTAGCCTACATTAGAGAGTTCTGAGCTTCCAAGGGTTGGTCATTGGCAGTTGTACTGCTCCATTCAAAGTGCGCATTTGCAGTCTTTGGAGTTACTCACACCAGGGGCCTCACATAAATTTTTTCCTCATCCTACATCACCAGGGGCCTCATTTATAAACCTTTCATATGTGCAAAGAAGAGGCTCAAAATGTGTGTATGCAACTTCCCATGCAAATGTCGGGATTTATAAAGGAATATTTGATGGTGGAACTTGTGTGTATTTATGGCAACTCTGACCCATGCATACACACCAATTCGGATAACCTGGGAAATGACAACACCCTTGTTAATATAGGGAAATGCAGCCGAATCAGATAGATGACTCGGCCACATTTTTATAATACAGTACTGTATATTATAATAACGGCTCAGTTCTGTGAAAAATATAAATAAATCATAGCACCAAGCCAATGTTGTAATGTGTGTTAACGAGGAAAATATATTAAACCTCAAAAGGGTTGAATATGATGTACAGACTATTTCATTTTTATCTCATGAGGGCCAATGCTGGGTATTTGCACCAAATAATTTTTTTTTTGTCAGTTTATATAGCTTACCTTTTGTCAATTT
This sequence comes from Polypterus senegalus, assembly GCF_016835505.1. NCBI lineage: Eukaryota > Metazoa > Chordata > Cladistia > Polypteriformes > Polypteridae > Polypterus > Polypterus senegalus. Next base: position 31,096,585 of record NC_053159.1, read on the forward strand.
TTAAGGAACTGGCCAACAGGATAGTAATATCCCCGCCAAGCTTCAGTCCATCATGCTTAATGTGCTGAAGCCATTAGCTGACTGAGAAGGTGTTACATCCTTTTTTCACATAAAAAGACAATTTGCAGCACTGTCCATTTCTCCTGATGTAATCAGATCACTTTAATGCACTCATATTGCAATAAGGACATCTATCTTCTGTTAACCATTAAGCTGGTACATTCCATTAATGCAGAAATCACCTGAGATGCCAAGATGAGACTAACACATATCATATCTCCATAGCCTGGTTCAACCCTTGATTCGTTTATTTTGTGGCAAAGCAGTTTTAGCAGATGTGATGGTACTGTATGTTGTGGCAGACTTGTTGGTAAGGTAACTGGCTGAAACCTCTGTTTTTCATATGTTCTGTACTATTCATTGTATCAGCAATCATGTCATTACATGTTCCTGGTAATAGCAACTGCCCACTATGATGATGGCATCTTATACCTTTCCTGGACCATCACAATGCAGAGGAGAGGAGCTATAATGTCGTGCATGATCTTGTGTGCTCAGTTGCTGAGCTGTTGAATGCAGGTGGTGGGTCCTGACACATCAGTAGGAAGATGGCTGTACCAACCGGAGAACTTCTACAGCATCATGACTGCATATGCATAAGGTTGATTAGCAAGGCACATTCAGAAATGCACATTTGTAAAATTATTGTGATTTATAAATGTAGAATTATAGAAATGTGTGTACACCAGGTTTTATAAACCTGATTTTTTTTTGTTGGTGTGCACATATTTTCACGCTAAAATCAATGTGAAGATTTATAAATGACACCCCAAGTGACTGAAAAAAAACATAAAGAATCCTAATTATATTTTTTATATTTTTGTGAATTATTTGTGAAATTACATTATTGAAACACAAACCTATTTCTTTCACCCATCATAATGCTGCTTTGTACATACCTCAGCTCCACGAAACTAGAAAGGCCCAATCAGCCATTCTAATCACATTAAACTGCCATATATAGATCACTAAAAACAGATAAACATAGGCTATTAAACAGGTTAAAAGACAATAATCCAGAGTAAAATACTAAATACAATAATAGAAGAAAACCTTGAACAAATAACACAACTTGTGATATAACACACACACAAATTATCCTGAGCATCTGGACAGAGAGATAAACTGAAAGAAGGGTTAGAATGTTAGGTTAAGTTAAACACCTTTCTGAACAAATGAGTTTTAAGTTGTTTTTTAAAATAGTGTATTGAGTCAGCTGATCTAATGAATTTAGGATGGTTATTCCAAAGTCTGGGCGCTATACAGCTGAAGGCCCTGTCATCCATAGAATGACAGTTAGTGTGGGGCACAACAAGATTGCCTAAGTCAATGGACCTTAGTGGTTGAACAGGAGCATAGTGATGGAGAGGTCATTGTTATAGAACAGTGTAAGGCCATTCAAAGTTTTATAGGTTATTAATAGAATTTTAGATTCAGTCTTATAAAGACACTGGGAGTTAGTGAAGGCAAAGCAGGATGTGTCTTATGTGCTTGTTGTTGCGGGTATGTGTTTAATATTCCTCCTGAATATTTACTATAATAGGGGGCTTTGCCTCCTGCTCGCTTCGCTTGCCAACCCCCCGTGTTTGGTTTTCTGGATACACACTTTTAAGATTTTTTTTTCTTTGAATTGTTGCTATTTCATTAGTTTCACTTTTATTTCAGAACTTCTGTAAAAACAATATTTGGAATCTTTTGAGTCCCAATATGCTGAATCTTTTAAATGAGGTCAGTGAAACATGTGTTTAATGACTTTGTACCATAGTTCAGGATAGGTTTTTCTGTTTGGAATTTCAGCACAGACAAAACGATCTGCATCATCAGCAGTTAATATTTTTTTTTACAAAGTAACCAATAAATGCATGTGAGGTAAGCCACATTTTTGAAATTCTCTGACTTAAACTTCAAAGTCTTACAATATTTACATACTTCTGACATATCACCTATGTCCATATATTTGATCTCTATTCGCCTTTTTGTTATTTCCCCGAGTAATAATTTCTCTTTTTTTTGCGCTAATGCAATGTTTACTTTCTTTCTTTTGACACTGTCGTTTTTTTCTACTTTCATATTCTGTATCTTGCTCTGCATGTGTTTCGTGCCTACGTTTTTTTTGAGTCTTCTGAATTCCAGTTTTCATTATCTCTAACCTGCTCTGCATGTGTTTGGCCTCCTTGTTTTTTAACCTCTTTATGATGTTTTACTTTGTTGTCTACTCTGTCTTTTATTTCTGACCTCGCTTTGTCCTGCTTTTTTTTCCAATGACACCTGGTCCGTGGTGATTATTTTCCCTTTTTCAAATAATAATTTCCATTTGCTTGTGCTACTGCGATCTTTACTTTCTTTTTTTATACTTTATAATTTCCCTACTTTTATATTCTTTAACTTTCTCTGCATTTGTATCTCCCCAAGGTTTTTTTTTTGAGCCTTTCAAATTCCACTGCTTTCATAATCTCTAACTTTCTCTGCATGTGTATAGCGCCAACGTTTGTGAACGTCTTTATGAAGTTCTACTTTGTCTTTTACTCTGTCTTTTAATTCTGAGCCTGATTGGATGTGCTTTTTTTTTCAATTCCACTTATTCCGGGCTGATAATTACTTTCCTTATTTTCTGAATTTGCACCTAGATTCTTCTTTTTCTTTTTTTGCTCTTTTTTCTCTCCAACACTTTTGAGTCTCTTATCTCCATGCTGCTTTCTTTTTCACTTAGTCGTCTATGTTTCATTTATAACGTATTGTCCTTATAAGTTTTATACACGCTGAGAGCCCTGGGTCTGTGTGGGCTCAAAGCATTGACATGACTGAGTGTTTTGCTGCCCGTGGTCTTATTTGATGTTGGTTGTAAGTAGGGCGTGTCTTGCAAGAATCTCATGTTCTACGACACCGTGAGACAGTCCTGGGTCAATCTCTTGGCACAAAGTCTCCCGTCTCGTCTTCCGTCTTTCTCTCCCAGGAATTTTTTTGTAATAGAGAGATTATGAAGTCTGTCATCAGCAAGAAAAGAAATGGAATCCAATGGACCTTACAGACTAAACTTGAAAATCTTGATTTTGCAGATGATATCAATATACTCTCACTCAGCAAACCAATGAATGCAGGGAAAATCATCAGACCTGCTTAAAGTCTCAGCCCAGCTAGGACTCAGCATCAACAGGCAGAGAGAGACAGAGAGGTTGGGAGCATGCACAGATATAGCCCATTCAACAGAGGCAAGTCAAAAGATCCAGCAGTAAAGAACCAATAAGAATCAAGGAAGAAGCTGTAGACAAAGTATAGTCCTTCAACTGTCTTGGCACTGGAACAGATAAAATGGATGTGAAGCGATGCTCACGTTAAAATGTGCATCAGCACAGCCAGAATAGCATTCCTCCAGCTCAGAAACATCTAGTCTCCAAAGACATAACCCATACTACAAAGATAAAGCTATACTACAAAAGTCTCTCTGTGAGAGCATGGGGCTGGATTGTATTAAAAGCTGATGAGAAGTCTACAAACAGGAGCCTTGTGCAAGTCCAGTTACCCTCTAAGTGTTCATACAACAGGTGAAGCAAAGTGGCATTGGTGTCCTCTGTGCTCCTATTAGACTTGTAGGCAGACTGACATGGATATAACAAACCCTGAGTTTTCTCTGTCAACTTCCTCTTTATATGTTTTTCAAATGGTTTTATAACCAGTTTTGTCAGAGTCACTGGTCAGAAGTAATTTAATGTTTTATAAATGCACTATAGAAAACATTGGCATTGACTGGGGAGGATAGGCCTTTTGTGTCTGCCCCCCACCCCAAATATACTCAGCAAAAAAAGAAACGTCCCTTTTTCAGGACTGTGTATTTCAACAATAATGTTTTAAAAATCAAAATAACTTTACAGATCTTCATTGTAAAGGGTTTAAACAATGTTTTCCATGCATGTTCAATTAACCATAGTCAATTAATTAACATGCACCTGTGGAATGGTCGTTAAGACCTTAACAGCTTACAAAAAGTAAGTATTTAAGGTCACAGTTCTAAAAACGCAGGACACAAAAGAGACTTGTCTACCGACTGTGAAAACACCCAAAGAAAGTTGCCCAGGGTCCCTGCTCATCTGCGTGAACGTGCATTAGGCATGCTGCAGGGAGGCATGAGGACTGCTGATGTGGCTACGGCAATAAATTGCCATGTCCGCACTGTGAGATGCCTAAGACAGTGCTACAGGGAGACAGGAAGGACAGCTGATCATCCTCGCAGTGGAAGACCACGTGTAACAACACCTGCACAGGATCGGTACATCCGAATATCACACCTGCGTGACAGGTACAGGATGGCCACAACAACTGCCCGAGTCACACCAGGAACACACAATCCCTCCATCAGTGCTCAGACTGTCCGCAATAGGCTGAGAGAGGCTGGACTGAGGGCTTGTAGGCCTGTTGTAAGGCAGGTCCTTACCAGACATCACCAGCAACAACGCCGCCTATGGGCACAAACCCACCTTCGCTGGACCAGACAGGAGTGGCAAAAAGTGCTCTTCACTGATGAGTCACGGTTTTGTCTCACCAGGGGTGATGGATGGATTCGTGTTTATCGTCGAAGGAATGAGCGTTACACCGAGGCCTGTACCCTGAAGCGGGATCGATTTGGATTGATGGCTAGGGCCATTCCCCCCAGAAATGTCCAGAAACTTGCAGGTGCCTTGGTGGAAGAGTGGGGTAACATCTCACAGCAAGAACTGACAAATCTGGTCCAGTCCATGAGGAGGAGATGCACTGCAGTACTTCAAACAGCTGGTGGCCACACCAGATACTGACTGGTACTTTTGAATTTGAGCCTCCCTTCATTCAGGGACACATTGTGAAACATTTTTAGTTTATGTCTTTCTTAAGTATTTCATTCAAAATAAAACTCATATTCTAGTCAAAACAAATGACAGATGGTGACAAGACTGAAAAAAATGCAAGTAAAGACCTAACATCTTTTACATCTCACATTTTGACATGTAATCATATCAAATTCCTTTAAATCAATGTGTAAGGTTGGGTGTTTGGTCAACTACAAGGCTGTTAATGCATTGGACAAGAATCAACAACAACAGGTGGCATAAAAGGAAAGTCCAGTCTCACTTTTATCCTTAATTGTTATTGCTATCTATCCATAACAATTCATTATCAAGCCAATTTAATCCAGTCCATGGTCACAGGGGACATAGCTTATCACAGCAGTTTTTGTTGTATAGCAGAAAACAAACCATTTTATTGCAGGCTATACTCATGCACACCAGGCTAAACTTGGAGTCACTAGTAATTAGTACTTCTAGTCAAAGGCTGCTCAACCAGAACTATCACTTCACATAAGTATCATTAATTACTCTGACAAAACCTTTTGATTTTACTGAGACAATGACGATTTTTAACCTCCTGTCCCTCTGTTTTGAAAAATACTTGGTGATTAGCAGTCTGTTATAATGAGGAACACTACCAATTGTGCAAGCAGAAGTGGTATGGTTTAGCCACTGATCCTGCCTCCTAAAAACCTACAGCGTCCCTGTTTGTCATTTTAAAACATGGTCACATTAACAGCAGAACCAAGAAAATATGAAGTATTGCTAGCTCATTTTTTTGAAATATTGTTTCTAAATTAATCCTTCTTAATTAAGGGGATGGCATGATGGTGGACTGGTAAGTGTTGTCGCTTCATTGGAGACTGTATTGTCTGTATTGAGTTTACACATTCTTCCTGAGTCTACAAGTGATTTCTATCTGGGTACTCCGGTTTTCCTACTGCATCCCAAATATATACTCACTGAAGAAATTATTAGGGAAACAGGTACACCTGTTTATCCTTGCAATTATCTAATTAGCCAATCATGTGGCAGCAGCACAATAAATAAAATCATGCAAGTACAGGTGAAGAGCTTCAGTTAATGTATACATCAAATACCAGATATGGGAAAAATGTGATCTCAGTGATTTCAACTGTGGCATGATTATTGGTGTTAGATGGACTGGTCTGAGTATTTCTGTAACTGTTAATCTCATGAGATTTTCATTCACAACAGTCTCTGTGGAGTTTACTTGCAAAAAACAAAAAACATACAATGAGCAAGAGTCCTGTGGACAGAAATGATCAACAGTGCAAAATACCAACAGATATTAGCAGTAAAGACTATGAACTTCTTCAATGAGAAAATTAAAAATATAAGATCCCAGATCTCTCTCACGGTACAAACCAAATACTAGTTTAGCAGGCCCTGTCTCACATTGCATTCAGCACTTTAGTAATTTTAATCCTGTAACTGAGCAGGAAGTCTTAACTTTAATTTCTAAAATGAATCCCACTACTTGTTCTCTAGATCCAGTGCCAACAAAACTAGTAAAAAGTACAATGGATGTTCTTGCAGCGCCTATTCTAAACATTATCAATAGTTCATTATTGCATGGCAAAGTACCTGATGCACTAAAAGTGTCAGCCATTAAAACATTACTTAAAAAGTCAGACCTAGACCCACACATACTAAATAATTATAGGCCTATTTCAAATTTACCATTTCTCTCTAAAATACTAGAAAAAGTAGTTGCCAGTCAGCTTCAGTCACACCTTACGCATTACAATTTATTTGAGAAATTCCAGTCTGGCTTTCGCACTGGTCATAGTACAGAAACTGCACTAACACGGGTTATAAATGACATTCTGATATCCTCTGATTAAGGAAACTCCACTGTAATTATGTTGTTGGACTTAAGTGTAGCATTTGACACCATTGACCATTCTATTTTACTGCACAGGCTAGAAAATGATGTTGGGCTTACAGGCCCCATGCTCATTTGGTTTAGTTCTTATTTATCAAATTAATTCAAATATGTACAGAAATGTGCTGACAGTACTCCATCATTATACACAGAAGTTCAATATGGTGTCACGCAGGGCTCAGTATTGGGAACTTTACTGTTTTCACTTTACATGCTTCCACTGGGATCTCTCATTAGGAAACATAATGTTAATTTTCACTCATATGCAGATGACACCCAGTTATACCTTTCATTTAAATCAAATGAAGTTTCTCAGATGTTGTCTTTAATTAGTTGTGTTAATGAATTAAAGGAGTGGATGAATGAGAAGTACTTGTCTTTAAATACAGATAAAACAGGATGTTAATTGTTGGAGGGAATGATGCTGATCACAACAATATTTTGCCATCATTTACCTCAGTTGGAATCCCAATTCATTTTACTGAATCAGCCCGCAATCTAGAAGTTATCTTTGACTCTAGCATGTCATTTAAAGCGCATATTACAAAGTTGTCCAAAACATGTTTCTTTCTTCTTAAAAATATTAGGAAATTAAGGCGCTTTCTAAATAAACAGGATTCTGAGAAATTAATTCATGCATTTATCTCTAGTAGGATTGACTACTGCAATGCAGTATTCACTGGATGTTCAAACTGTTCTCTATACAGCCTCCAGTTAATCTAAAATGCGGCTGCAAGAATTATTACAAGAACAAGAAAATATGAACACATAACTCCAGTTCTTAAATCCTTACACTGGCTCCCGGTTAAGTTTAGGGCAGATTTTAAAATCCTCCTTTTAACATATAAAGTATTAAATGGCCAAGGTCCGGCATACTGTACTTGTCTGAACTTATCATGACTTACAAACCTGAGCGCACATTAAGATCTCAAGATGCCGATCTGCTTGTGATTTCAAGGATTTATAAAATAACAGTGGGAGGCCAAGCTTTTAGTTACAGGGCCCCTAAACTGTGGAATGGTCTGCCTGCTTCTATAAGAGATGCCCCTTCGATCTCAGCCTTTAAATCCCGGATGAAGACTCACTACTTCAGTTTAGCATATCCTGACTAGAGCTGCTGATTAACTGTACAGACTGCATCTCTGTTGTCAGTCATTAGCACTAAAGCATAAGTAACATGACAGTTATAATTGAATACTAACCCTCACCTATTCTGTTTCTCTTCTTGGTACTCAAATGTGGCACTTGGTGCCACGGCCCACCTGCCAAGTTGTTTTGCCTGCCTATGGTAAAGTCATCCCTGATGGAGGATCGCAGGAATCATGGGAAAGAGGGGTCCTTTCATCGGATTTGCTGGCCCAGCACTGTTTCATCTTGATGGATGAGGTCTCCAGGACTCTAAAATATCCAAATCTTATTATGTGATATCATCTACTGTTAAATTCTGTACTTCTAAAATTTTTATTTTTATGCTGTATTGAGTATTTGTTCTGTTCTGTGTATTGTATTGTATTGACCCCCTTCTTTTGACACCCACTGCACGCCAAACTTACCTGGAAAGGGGTCTCCCTTTGAACTGCCTTTCCCAAGGTTTCTTTCATTTTTCCCTACAAGGTTTTTTTGGGAGTTTTTCCTTGTCTTCTTAGAGAGTCAAGGCTGGGGGGCTGTCAAGAGGCAAGGCCTGTTAAAGCCCATTGCAGCACTTCCTGTGTGATTTTGGGCTATACAAAAGTAAACTGTATTGTATTATATTGTATTGTATTGTATTGTATTGTATTGTATTGTATTGTATTGTATAAATACCTTATTGACGAGAGAGGTCAGATAAGATTAGGCCAGATTGGTTTGAGCTGACAGAAAGGCTATGGTAACTAATATGACCACTCTGTACTACTGTGGTGAGCAGAACAGTGTTTTAGAATGCACAGTTCATTGAACCTTCAAGCATATGGGGCACAACTGCAGAAAACCACATTAGGTTCCACTCCTGTTAGATAAAAAGAGAAAGCTTCAGTGGGCACAGACTCACCAAAAGTTGACAGCTAAAGATTGGAAAAATGTAGCCTGGTCTGATGAACCTCAGTTTCTGCTGAGGCACACATATGGTCGAATAAGAATTTGGCACCAGCAGAGTGAATCCATGCATTCAACCTGCCTTGTGTCAACACTGCAAGCTGGTGATGGTGGTGTAAATGTCTGAGGAATGTTTTCTTGGCACACTTTGGGATTGTTAATACTAATCAATCATTACTTGATTGCATGGCCTATTTGAGTATTGTTACTGACCATGTGACCAGAAATACATTTACTAATGGCTGGCTACTTTCAGCATGATAATGTGGCCTTCCCAATGACAGGATCTGAATCCAATAGAACACCTTTGGGATATGGTAGAACATGAGATTATACAGTGAATGTCAGTCAGTCAGTCATTTTTCAACCCGCTATATCCTAACACAGGGTCATGGGGGGTCTGCTGGAGCCAATCCTAGCCACCACAGGGCGCAAGGCAGGAACAAACCCCGGGCAGTGCTCCAGGCCACTGCAGGGCACACACACACACCCACATACCAAGCACACACTAGGGACAATTTAGGATCGTCAATGCACCTAACCTGCATGTCTTTGAATGGTGGGAGGAAAACAGAGCACCTGGAGGAAACCCACGCAAACACGGGGAGAACATGCAAACTCTAGGCAGGGAGGACCCAGGAAGTGAACCCAGGTCTCCTAACTGTGAGGCAGCAGTGCTACCCCTGTGCCACCGTGCCACCCTACAGTGAATGTGCAACTGACAAATCTTCAGAAATTGCATAATGCAATTGTACCAACATGGACCAGAATCTCAAAGAAATGATCCATACATCCTTGGGAATCCATACCATGAAGGACTGAGAATTTCTTGAGAACAAAAGGAGGTCCTACCCAATATTAGTTTAGTGTTCCTAATGTTGTGCTTAGTGAGTTCAGGGTAAGCATGTGTTACTGTTTGTATGAATATGCTCTGTAAAAGACTGGCACCACATCCACAGTTATTTTCTGCCTTGTACCCAATGCCTCTGAGATGAGTTCAGACCCCAGTAACCATAGATTAAACAAAATGAATAAAAACAATTGATATTTTGACTCATTAAATTTCCTTCTTTTAAAAATTATTTTAAAATAAAACTTAAATTTTTTTTTTTTTTTTATTTATTAATTTTATTACAATCAATACATAGCAATCAAGTTTTACAAAAAAAAAGAATTATGCTAAGAACAGATCGATCCCCACCCTTGAGAGAGAGAGCAAGCCAAACGGTGTAAAATTTAAGGCTTTTAAAAATACCTAAATCAACAAATTCTCTGTGCTTTATAAAATCATTTCAAAATATTACTGATTAGATCCTGCCATGTTTTGAAAAAGTCTGCACAGATCCTCTAACTGAGTATTTGATTTTTTCCAATTTTAAATAATATAACACATCAGTTTCCCACTGACTTAAAGAGGAGAGTTTGGGTTCTTCCAGTTTATCAGAATAAGTCTGCGTGCCAACAGTGTAGTGAATGCAATCACAATTTGTTTGTCTTTCTCCACTTTAAGACCCTCTGGAAGAACCCCAAACACAGCTGTTAATGGGTTAGGAGGGATTGTGAGTCCAAGACTGTCTGAGAGGTAATTAAAAATTTTTGTCCAGAATAATGTTAATTTGGAGCAGGCCCAGAACATGTGACCTAGTGAGGCTGGGGCTTGGTTGCAACGTTCGCAGGTTGGATCATGCCCTGGAAACATTTTGGAGAGTTTTAGTCGAGACAGATGTGCTCGATATATAATTTTGAGTTGTATAATTGTATGCTTTGCATATGGAGCTTGAGTGAATTCTCTGCATTGCTACTTTCCACTCCTTTTCTGATATATTAATTGAGAGGTCATTTTCCCAGTGTCCTCTTGGATCTTTGAAAGGAAGGGATTGTAAAAGGATTTTATATATTGTAGAGATGGAGTCTAACTCCTTGAAATTGAGCAATAATTTTTCCAGCGTGGATGAGGGTGCAAGATGAGGAAAATCTGGAAGGTTCTGTTTAACAAAGTTCCTGATTTGAAGATAGTGAAAGAAATTTGTAGCTGGAATGTTAAATTTGGAATGTAATTGTTCATAGGATGCAAAGACGTTGTCTATATAAAGATCTCTAAGCAAGTTAATTCCAAATTTTTCCAGATATTAAAACTGCATATGTTTGTGAGGGTTGAAAGAGGTGGTTCTTTGCAGGTGCCACAGAAAGAAGCTTCTCCGCCTTAAAATGCTTTCTACATTGGTTCCAGATTCTAAGTGAGTGGAGCACAATTGGGTTATTAGTGTATTGCCGATAACGTGTGTTTATTGGAGCACAAAGCAAGGAATACAAAGAAGTACTGCAGGATTTTACTTCTATTGCGGTCCATGCCTGTGTATGTTCTTCTATTTGTGTCCAGGTTCTTATCGACTGTATATTTGCCCCAGTAATAAAACTGGAAGTTAGGTAGAGCCATGCCGCCTTCTGCCTTTTGTCTTTGTAGGGTCGCTCTTTTGATGCGTGGATGTTTAGAATTCCAAATAAATGAGGTTATTGTTGAATCTAATTGCTTAAAGAACGATTTATTAATGTATATTGGTATGTTTTGAAATAAAAAAAGGAGCTTAGGAAGAATATTCATCTTAACAGTGTTAATTCTTCCAGCTAGTGTGAGATGAAGGGTTGACCATCTATGCAAGTCTTGTTTAATTTTTTCCATACAGACACGAAATTTTGTTGATAAAGAGCTTTATGTTTACTTGTGATGTTTACCCCGAGGTATTTAAACTGTTCTGCAATGATAAAAGGAAGGGTGTCTAATCTAATATTATATGCTTGCGAATTCACCGGAAAGAGTACACTTTTATTCAGATTAATTCTGAGACCAGAGAGCTTTTGAAATTCTGTGAGTGCTGCTAAGACTGCAGGCACAGAATTTTCTGGGTCCGATATATACAGTACCATGTCATCTGCATATAATGAGATTTTCTGTTCCAGTCCTTCTCTGCTAATCCCCTTTATCTGATCAGTATTTCGACAATGTATTGCCAGTGGTTCAATGGCAATTGCAAACAGCAGTGGTGACAAAGGGCATCCTTGTCTTGTGCCACGCTCTAGTTTAAAGTAGTCTGAGCAAATGTTATTGATGCAAACTGAAGCTTCTGGGTTAGTATACAGTAATTTAATCCATGCACAAATGTTCGGGCCAAACCCAAACTTCTCCAAAATAGTAAAAAGGTATTTCCATTCAATCATGTCGAATGCTTTTTCTGCATCCAATGATAATAATATTTCTGGGGTGTTTGATTTAGTTGGTGAGTATATTACATTAAACAGGCGTCAAGATTTGAAGATAAGTGTCGGCCCCTAATAAATCCAGTTTGGTCTTGTGATATTATTGAGGGGAGCACTTTCTCCATCCTTCTAGCTATGATTTTAGAGAGTATTTTAACGTCGTTATTCAGAAGTGAAATTGGTCTGTATGATGCACATTGTAATAAGTCCTTATTTTGTTTTGGAAAGACAGTGATTAGTGCTTGGCTAAAGGTTTGTGGAAGAGATTGGTTATCTCTGGCTTCTGTAAATGTTGCTAATAGGAGGGGAGCTAGCTGAGCGGAGAATTTCTTGTAAAACTCTGCAGGGTAGCCATCAGGGCCTGCTGCTTTTCCACCTTGGAGTGACTTTATAGCATCCAGTAATTCTGATAATGACAGAGGTTTATCGAGCTCCTCCACACTAATAGCGTCAATTTGTGGTATCTGTAATTTATCCAGAAATGCATTAGATTGTATATTGTCTTCTTTAAACTCAGTAGTATATAGGGATTTATAGTAGTCTCTAAAAGTGTACATTATATTTTTGTGTTCGATGATTTTATCTCCATTCGTGTTAGTAATTACCGAGATTGCGTTGCGCACTTCTTGCTTGTGAATTTGTTGCGCTAAAAGCTTATTAGCTTTCTCTCCATGTTCATAATAATGATGTCTGGATTTGTAAATTAGTTGTTCGGTTTCTTTAGTTGTCAAGAGGTTTAATTCTGAATGTAGAGCCTGCCTCCTCTTATGTAGAGTCTCGCTTGGTAGTCTGGCATGTTCTTCATCTATTTTAGTAATTTCGCTTTTTATCTCTGCTACTTTCTTCGCTTCGGATTTATTTCTGTGGGAAAGATATGAGATAATCTGTCCTCTTAAGAAGGCCTTAAGAGTTTCCCAGAGTGTTCCTGCAGAGATCTCAGGGGATGTATTTGTCTCTAGAAAGAATTCAATTTGTTTGGATATAAATTCAGTACAATTCTCGTCAGCTAATAGAAGCGATTGAGATAAAACTTAAATTTTTCTGGTTTTATTTTTATTAAAGTATTATTAGGTTTTGAATATCTAATACACCTCATTCAATTCTGACCATTCTGACCATGGAATGCACAAGCACCGTATGTTTTCTTTGGTTACCCTGGTTTATTCACATTTCTTAAAAGATCTGCATGTTCTACTACTATTAGTCTCTAATTCTGACCTGAGTTTAATTCTAAATTTTAAATTCTAAAAATGTTTTCTTCCTGGCACCCAGTGCTGTAATAAAAGGTTTCAGAAAATGGATGGGCAGATGACTGAATTAATATTCTTCTGTGATCCTATACTGCTGCATAACTCAGATGGAGAAACTCTTCACTATTGCACATCAGGGACCATGAAAGTAGCTTTGCATCAAGAGGACTGCCAGATGGTCTCTTCAAAATACCCTGAATTGTATACCCTCTCCTACAATCTGATGTTGATCAAGGTTTTGCAGAAAACAATTCTGCCTGGTATTCATCACAACAGATGGTTTGAAATGGGCATAGACTTCATCTAGATCAGGGAGACCTCAAAATATTGTTCCATGTACATTTTCTTTAAGTTTAAAGGCAATTCTGATAGATGGTAGGCATGGTAATGTAGCCATTCATGCTACTACTGCAAAACACCTAGGCCCTGGTTCAGTTTCAGGCTGAGCTACCCTCTGTATTTTCTCAATTTGTTTGCTTTACTCTCTTCCAAAGTATTTTTTTAGCCACCTAATACAATTAGAATCTATTATGCTAAACTGGGCTAGTATAATTGACCTTTGATATACATGAGTATACCCTACTTTGGAATGGCATCTCTTCCAGGATTGGTTTCTGATTTGCTGACAGGAAAAGCTTTGCCTTTCCACACTGACATATTGAAGAAGGTTTGTCCTTAGATCAATTTTTTTTGGCAATTTATAGCTTTTTTAAATAGGTTTTGAATTAATGTGTACTACCATAAACCAAATTGTTACCTGTTTGATTATTTAACTTCCAGAGATATTAAACTGTTTAATATTAAACTAAGATTTTGGAGAGCTGCAGATATGTGAATCAAGAATATTCAAGGATTTTTTAGCCAATAAAGATTTAGTTTCACAGTTCATTCGCAATTTTGAAATTTTTACAATTTGAACTAATAGATAAAGAGCATTTGACAATAAATTACTTGAGTACATTTCCCACCATCATATAACATGCCATTTGAAAATACAGCAAATGAATGCTTCCCTGGATACGCGGTAGAGGTACTGTTTCTTAGTGCTTGGAGAACACTTTGCCAGTCTTCTGTGCAGAGCCTTCATGTTCTCTTTGTATATGTGTAAGTTACTTTTGTGTGGTCTCATTGTCTCCCACAACAAACCAAGATGAGCTCTTTGTGTTGAATGAGAGCTATAAAATAACCTAGTTTAAATAAGCATTGAAGTGTGCGAGAGCATATTCTATGGCATAGCAACATCCTGTCTGGAGCTGGTTCCTGTCCTGCATTTGCTGCTATCAGTATAAACTCAAGAGCCCCATGACACTGTCCAGGAAAAAGCAAGTCAAGGAAATGGATGACTATATTTTCTTTGAGGATTTTGTGCTATTTGCATCTGTACTATTTCCCAAGGACACCATGTAGGTTTTGAATAATGTAAGAGAAGCTTCAAAAAAATCAACACTGAAATCAAAGGCTCAATGACACAAAGCTAAAAATACACTCCAAGCCGGGTGAATTGCACTGCTACTGGAAGCCTGATACTGAATGAGGCTGACACAAGCAATATTACATACAGTTAGTCTGAAGGAACTGGATGAGCTCTTTGTCACACACTTGGGAGTAATTTAGAATATTTTACATTTTAGATTACATAACATTTTCAGACTCACTTATTCTAGTTCAAAATTGCAGAGAAGCAATAGAGCAGCAATAGATTATAATATGAGTCATGAGCTCAAGGCAGGAAACAGACCTCAGTATTGCAGGGCCAGCTCACAACCACACCTTCATGCTCATTACTAGTGAAATTTGAAATTGGAAATTTACCTAACTTTTACAACTTTAGGGATGTGGGAAGCAAACCAGAGAACCTTTAAGAATACCCACATGTAGACTCTACATAGTCAACATACAGATGCAGGAGTTAATCTTTGAGTTAGATCTGTGAGACAGCAGTGCTATCCATTGTACCACCATGCTATTAATATCTGAAATTATTTGTATGTAAATATTGACATGAAAAACATTTTCGTGAGTGGGTAGATCGAGTTTGTTTAACACATCAGCTGTAGTTAACCATGAGCAAGTCTTTATCTGATAAAGTAGGAGATCAGATTAATTCTGTGCCTGAAACATGCCACAGACTGCCCCCTGAAGTGCATGTATTTTTAAATTATCTTAGAAATTTATCATTCTTAATTTTATAAAACACCTTTCACAGAGAGTACATTTTAAAAAGAGAATAAGAACTCAAGGCTTATGCATGTCCTTGCAAGTGATCCAAACCCATATTGGAGCATAACTAACAGGCTGCACTGATGCAGGGCACTTCTATGTATGTGGGCCCATAGTGAGCCTCTGTTGTAAAAGTGCTATATTCACTCCTCATGTTGCAGTGTTTGTGTTATACCTGAAACGTGATGATTTAGCTTGATGATTTACAATATATCAGGGTGTTTTTGTGGACTACAGTTCGCTGTTTAATACCGTGATCTCAGACAAACCCCAACCTGCAGCTGGATCAATAATTTTCTTTCTAACAGATCATGGCATGTAAGGTTGAATACATGCATCTCTTCCACAAGGGGTCCTCCACACTGGGGTTCCACAGTGATATATGCTGAGCTCCATTCTTTATTCACTATTTACTGACTGCTTACCCATCTACACCAAAAATATAATTGTGAAATTTGTGGATGATACCACCATGCTTGTTTTAATCTCTGATAATAACAAGACCAGCTACAGGGAAGAAGTACAAAATTTGACCAAATGGTGTGCAGAAAACATCTGTCACTCAATACACACACAAAAAAACTGAAATAAATAATAATTGGCACACAGGACAGAGAAAATATACCTAACAATAAACAATGTGCAAGTGGAAAGAGTAACCCATGTGTAATTTCTCAGAATCTACATTACAGAGGTCCTCTCCTGATCACTAAATACCATGGACCTTATGAAGTCCCCACAACACCTTTTATTTCTAAGAAGATGGAAAGGGGCCAACCTACCACAGCAGGCGATGATCAGTTTTTACCATAGTACTATAGATAGCATCCTATTTTACTGCAGTACAGTTTGGTATGCTAGCTACACTGCAACCAATAAAAAAGATCTGTTAAGAGTGGTGAAGGTGGCAAAATGCATCATTGGTGCTAAATATCCATATTTGGATGAGATCTATAATAGTTGATGATACAAGAAGGCATATCATTTGAGAGCTACTCTACCTAGGACACTGCATATTTGATCTCTTGCCCTCTAACAAAAACTATATACTGTACCGTACTGTACATACATGCTCTGCCAGACTTAAAAACAGCCTTTGTTCTACAACAGCTAAAATGCTGCCCTGAAGACAGTACATGCATATGGGAAATAACACCCCCTAAAAAACACATTTATGTTTTAATACAGTATGTGCAATATCTTTCTTGACTGCAATCCTCCTAATTTTTGTTCTCTTTCTACTTACATACTTGCTTATTTAGACTGTATTTTCATAGTTTTGTTTATTATTAGTATACGTATTAATGTTAGCTGTGTATAGTAGTGTCTATTAATAATACCTGTTATTAATGTGCAGTGTTCCACATCTGTTTCTTTTTATGTTTTTGTGTACATGTATTGAGGTTTTTTGTTTATAAGACATTATTGGCTGTAATGTTGCCAAACAAAATTTTGCAACTTTGTGAGCAGTAACAGCAAAAATGATCTTACCTTATCTTCTGTTGCAAGGTTTTCAGCTGATTGTGTTTTGCTGAGGTTAAACAGTATTTTGATTTAACATTAAAATTTTTTTTTTGCTTTGTGATTCATTTCATAGCTAAGAAGTTAAATCCCAGTGTCTCATTTGCTTCAAGAAGACAAGGTAGGTTTGTGAGAACTGCAGCTCTCATTTCTGTGTTATCAAACTCTTTAATTATCAGCTACAATCAATTTGTTATTCATCCCTTCATTAACTACACCATACTCAATGTTAGGTCTGTAGGTAGCTGGACTATTATTGTAGCATCAAGCAGAAGGTGAGAAAAACTCTGGGCAGGTTGCCAGTTTTAGTCAATTATCCTGTCAGCTATTTTCAAACTCATATATATACAGTAGCATACTCACTCAGTCTAATTTGGGGATATGGGAAGCCAGAAGTGATCTTGGCAGTATTGGGCACAAAACAGTATACTACCCTGAATGGGATGCTTGCTTCACTCAATCAGTCAATCCTTATTTTAATTATTACTATTTACACGTTTTAGTAGCATAAAATACAGCTTCTTATTAAATAAACAATACAAACATCAATTTGTCTATTTTTAAACTAATTTAATCCATTTCAAGATTGTGGATATGGAACCAATCTCAGGAGCATTGGACGTAATCCAGAAAAAAACGTTACTTGTAGCACTAGTTATGAACCAATTAATAAAGATTTGTTTTGTACTGTATAACAACATTAACATCATATTGTATTACAAGACACATTACAGAAAACCTTCAATCGTTTTGTTGTTAAATAAAAAAATGAATGATATATTTCTCCATAATCTAACCAATTTAATATAATTGAGGGTTGCAGAGCCTGCAGCACAGACAGATAATAAAAAGAAGTCTGTAGTATGACAAATTTATTTATATGCCCCCACAAAATCATCTCTGTTTAAGAATTAAGAAATTTATAGTGATTCTACTAATTTTATAGTTAAACTAAGATTTGCCTTGACATTTTATTACTGTACTTACAAAATGTAAAGGGTCTTGGTTCAGATTATAACATTAAATTGTCCTAGGATTTCTAAAAGCTAGAATATGGACATTATGAATTCAAAGTGACCCTACAGCTGAACTGATGAATCACTTTTTGAGCTCACATTAACCCCTGACCTTACCGTACATGAACAGGACATGACCTTTGACTCCAGGGGCGAGTCTGGCTGATGTTTCCTGTACACGTTTCTAGCAAAGCTTTTTATAGCATCATGACCAAACCCATACATAGCACTCAAAATGGGTCTAACTAATGTAGTAAAGAGTTTCCGTTTAAACAATTCTCCTCTGTGAGTCACGATGACACAGTGGTCAGTGCCTCTATTTTATAGCTCAGTTTAATTCCTAGTATGAGGAATATCTGTGGTGTTTGCTTATTCTCAACATATCTGTGTGGTTTATTTCTCCAGGTAGTCATTTTATCCTCACATATTCTGAAGACATGCAGATTATGTTAAATGGTGACACAAATTGATTCAGTATGAGTGAGTATGCCCTGTGATGGGCAAGTCCCCATCCAGGATTGGCTCCATATTTATTTCCAGTACTTCTGGGATGGGCACAGGTGCCCTGTTACTCTCAATTAGATATGCTGGTTAGTAAATTAATTGATAGTAAACTTTCAGTTGTCAACAGAACAAATTAAAATGGTATGTTCTATTAACATTAAGAACTGGCTACTAAGAAATTATTTAGAACAAAACCTTCAGCTACTCCAGAGTTACAGGATCTAAATTTCTTACTCCTTACCAAACATTTTATTGGGCTTTTCATATGGACCTAAATATTACCTGGCAGATGAAAACACCATACCAGTATTACTACCCAATCCTTTTCAGAATTTTGTTTTTAGATGTCAACAGCACCTTAGAAACAGATAATGATTTTAGCTATAAATCAATGGTTGTCAGCTCAGTCACTACTAGTAGCATACTCTGTGCCCAATGTTGGGCTAAGTATGTGTATTTTCTTCTGCTAATAACAGTATCCCATGCTTGTCTTTGAGCATTCAGTGACTTAGTTAATACCAGGTCCTATTTTAATGTGCTGATAAACTTCCACTTTCTTTGTTGGATTTCTTTGAGATCAAGGTCATGTATTTTTGACTTTGAACAGCAGATTTATATAAGATTGGACAAATTGGTGTGTGGCTATAAACAATGATGATATATATCTGCCCGACCACAAAACAAATTACATTTTTTTGAAAGAAATATATTTTTCTATTGTGAGATAAAGTTTCTCCTGTATATTTTCAATAAGGAGAACCTTTTGGTAAGTTATTTATTCTCTAGGGAAGCCTTTGTCAAAAGTATGATATTCTTATTATCTTTGTTTTTAATTTTTCTACAGCACTGTTTTGTAATAGGACAGTATGGTGGTGCAGTGGTAGCACTGCTGCCTCACAGAAAGGAGACCTGGGTTTGCTTCCCAGGCCCTCCCTGCACGGAGTTTGCATGTTCTTCCCGTGTCTGTGTGGGTTTCCTCCAGGTGGTCCGGTTTCCTCCCACAGTCCAAAGACATGCAGGTCAGGTGCATTGGCGATTCTAAATTGTCCTTAGTGTGTGCTTGGTGTGTGAGTATGGGTGTGTGCGCCCTGCGGTGGGCTGCCGTCCTGCCCGGGTTTGTTCCTACCCTGCATCCTGTGTTGGCTGGGATTGGCTCCAGCAGACCCCCATGACCTTGTGTTAGGATATAGAGGTTTGGACAATGACTGACTGACTGACCGTTTTGTAGTCTTACCTTTTATGTGTGAACTCCTCAGGTAATTTAGTAATTTATGTGACAATATAAAAAGCAACCACTACATTTATTTGCTGTCTAACTTAACGTATTTGTAAAAGACCTTCCTGTATATTTACCTTGCGTTTCTATTAGCTTCAACATTGCTTTGTTTTTGACTTTGAGTTTGCCTTACCACTTTAGTTATTCACTAAGCTGTTTGTATTTGTGCTGTTGCCTTACCACTTTAGTTATTCACTAAGCTGTTTGTATTTGTGCTTAACTTGCAGTATATATCTTTAGTCATTCACTTCCTAGTCCTCTCTACTTCAGTCTGTATATCCTTGCAGTGTCATTATAGTCATGTGCCATTTGGTCGTTAAAAGATAGCAGTAAATATCAGAGAGTCAGAGCACAATGTCTCATTTGAGTATTTAGCATTATACTAATACTGGGTTAAGTTGCTGCCATGCATTGGTAGATTATTTCTTTTCAAAGCTTGGGATTTATTGCATTTAATGTGGTTATTGATTTTGAAATAGAGGAAAATATGGTCATATGGGGAAAGCGAAGACTCCATCCAGGAAATTGAAGTTCACTGTAGGAAGTTTTGACACATGAATAAATCCAATAATGAGAAACTAGTCAAGAAAGTAATCAGGCTTTAGTTTAAATGTCATCAGTTACAACTGTGCTCCCTTAAATAGAAATTTGAAACATGAAACCAGAAGTCACAGGCAAACATTGAATTTCTAGACACTGGAACATAAAGTATGTGTAAGACATAACCTGCCACTGCTCCAGCAGCAGAAAGATGCAAATAATTTTACCATTCATTTATGATTTGTAAGTTGCTTTGAATAGAGATTTCTGCCAAGTAAATGAATATAATGACTGCTCTTATTGGTTGAATATTCTATACTGAATTGCAGCTTTCAATTATTTGCTTAATGATAAAGTTTCTTCAGGTATTTTTGAATTGTACTAATTCACTCTTCATTATTTGTTTTACCTTTTAATGTGAGGTCATCTGCACATTTATGAAAGCATAACCAAATTTAAATTAATACATTATCTTCAAAATTGTGGGTTACAAATGAGACTACAGAAAAAGGGCGACCATCTGGAAGCACTATGCACGCAATGCTACATGACACTTACAGTACAAGCAATGGAAAAGCCACCATGAAGATTTTGGAAAGAAATGGGTTTATCATAGATACATATGGCTTTTAACATCGGGATAACTTCCTTCTGTGGAACAAGATAAACAGAATGCTAAAATTGGAATGAAAATAAATTGTAAGATTTGGTAAAAAATAACATATACATTGCCATGCATGCTTTTCAGAGGATTTCCTCACGGGCTCGATCAAAATATGTAATAATCCGGCAGGGTGAGAGGGGGGCGCTGTCACTAACATTCTCTTCTTCTTGTTTCTCCACAGCTCTGACAAACTACCCAGGGATGGTACATAGGCCTGCCGCTTCAGAATTCATCCACTACAAGAAACCCAGCTGCCCAGAAGGAGGCATCTTTTACGACCAGAGTCACTCACTGGACAGAGCTCCTGTGAATGACCCTTATTTCTGTGGCTGAAAGTTGAATTTATTATTATACTTTGCCTAAGGGCTAGCAACATAATGCCAAGAGACAATTCTTTTGTTGGACTTTATTTTGGTTTATTAAATGGGACAACCCAGCTGGCATCTCAAATTTTAGTCTCCTGAAACCTGTCATTCCTGTACCCAGCCACAATACTTTCAATTTATTTTGGTAAAAATTATATATTTAGTACATTAACATATGTTACACCTAAGAACATTTTGCAAACAAAAACAGCCATGAAATAAACAAAAAACTCTTTATTGAGCATAACACATAATGGATGTGCCACTACTACTACTACTACTACTACTACTACTACTACTACTACTACTTATTACTATTGATTATTCACATATTTAAATATAGCATCTTAAAATCTCCTGACTAATTGGTGCCATGTTCTCCAATTACACAGCATGATATATGCAGGTAATAACATCCTCCAATCATTTAGTTCAAATAGATGCAGGGAAATTTTATTTATTATTATATTATTATTGCTGCCTTGCAATGACTGATATTTTTTGAGACACATTTTAAATTCAGATAGATCCAAGAGGGCAATATTTAACATTCAACTAACATTCAGAAGCATTAGAGATGCATTTAACGAAAATGAAGTATGCTAAATGTAGTTTGGTTTCAGAGTTTTTCAGTGAAAGACTGACACAATTTGCTGCAATCTTACTTTGCAAAAATACAACAGCAGCTAATCAATTATCTTGAAACTGGATACCACATTCCATTAAGAGGCACTATCATCAACCATACAGAAAACATTTACAAGAGAGCAAATACAAGAGCTGGGTGTTTGCATGTGTTCACAATCATGCAGAAAACATTCTGGCCACCCTCACGAACTGGACCTTGGAACCATGTTTCACTCATTCAGTGTAAGTCACAGTCAGTGCACATGCACTCATCCAGAGAGCTGTACATGCTACTCCATTTTACTGTATAGTGCCCATGCTGACTGTACATATGCTGCTTTTGAGGACAATCAGAAACATATGTGTTCAAAGAGTGAAAGAACCTCTTAAGTACAAAAGGAAAATCATCTTCTTTACTTGCATATGTAGGTGAGTCAGGTTTATCAGAAAGACACTGTAGGATTGGGAAGCCTGTTCTTCTCGTAAAAAATGTTCTAATGTTCTAACAGCAGAATAATTTGTGTTTTTGTTTTGGGTTTGCTGACTGAATTCCTGCCATAATCTCAGCCTTTTTAATAGCTTTGACGTCATTTACACCCAATGTCATGGATCTGCACCTGATTGTATCAGCATGCATATAATCATTATTGATCATGTGGTGATTATCCTTCTATATAAAAGCGGTCGGGATTGTCCTTCTGTCCCGTGAGTGCTACGCAGGCGTGGAGTTTCACACACGCCCGTCCATTTTGCACGATGGGATTTGTAGTTTCGTTTTTCCAGGTAAAAGATGATTTTCTACTCCAGACTGTGCGATATCTTCTTCTTCTTTCTTTCTTACTATATGAAAGCGGTCAGGATTGTCCTTCCGTCCCGTGAGTGGAAACCGTAGCGGTATTCCGCTTATCACAGACTTACTACTTGCAGCTTGTGGTACGAAGCGACATGATGTGAGCAGAGTTTTGGTGCTTCCATTATTCCCTTGCTTTTGTGCGCGATGCGCTGGAAAAATAGACAAAATTATGTCTCTGTAAATAATTAATGTTGATGGAGTACAAATGCCTCACCGCGTAGTAAATATCAGTGAGGTTCAAAAGTGTGACCTCAATATAGAAAAAAAAGTTTAAATTTCATCACAAAAATAACAGAAACTACGAGTATTAAAAGGAATACCGCTCAAATGCAATATAACCAAATTAATGAGTTTGTATAAAATATCAAATTGATCTACATATTGAATTGCTTTAAGAAGTGGTCAACTTAAAAGTCAGTCGCCTTAAAAGGCGGGTCAGCCTAGTTACTAAATAAAAGCAGCAGAGGGTTATGGTAATGTTGTCAGCTTTTTCTGATTTTTTTTGAAGAGAAGAAACAAACATGGTCTTTTGAACCAGAGAGTTTGTTACTTATAAGTATTTTGTGCCCTCAGAGGCTAGCCTAATTTGAGTAACTACTCTTTTCTGGCTTCTGTAGGGCGAGCCGAGTGAAACAAGCTGTTGCAAGCTTTTTTATTGGGCTGCAGCTTCAGCTTTAATTTTCATGTTACCAAGTACAGGTGATATGATTATATCACGAGCAGTTTTCCTTCTTCATTTGTGACATTGGTAAAACTTGATTGCAAGTCCCCTGCTTCCAACAAACTATACATATATATATATATATATATATATATATATATATATATACACACACCTGTATATGTATACAATATTTTGTGAGTGTGTCAGCGAGTCCTAGCAGTGTTTGAGCTTCACATATTGTGAAGTGGGAATTCCATCCAGTGATAGGCTCCACACAAGAATAAATCTACAAACATGTAAATGCACTCATACTACAACAGAAAAACTCATAATACACTTTTCGGTAACATAAAGAGATTGTCTGTGACATTTCCACATTGTGTTAAAACAAACTTAATACATAACGTATAAACAAAACATTTTCTGAGAAATGTATCATTGTTTCATCTTTTGTGTTATTAAGCATGCGTTTATTTATAACAATTAAGTTATTACTCAGACAGGTCAACTATTAATTAAGAAATGTGATCTAAATTTGTATTTCTATGTCAATTCCAGATATCCTTTAAATATTTCGCAGCAGTCTATAATCTTCGGCCACTAAATATGACATCATAGTATGGGCCCTCTCTCCTTTTAGAATTGCTCTGTATTTATACCAATAAGTCAGATTTAGGTATCAAACGTTGTGCCTGTTAACACCTACTAATGTATTTTTTTAACGCGGCAGTGTTGTTACCAGTTGAGCTGAATATAGTCGGGTTGTATAATTCGAAACATTTGCAGATGGAATACTTATAAATGGAAAAATAAAGAAATAACGATTCTGTCGTGGCGAAGCCTCTAAACGCGGGCTTTCATGAGCACGTCGCATGTTTTAAAGAGTCTCTAAAAACTTGACCGCGTAGAGTCACAGCTGGAACCTGTACCATAACGTTTTCTGTCACATTAATAATATTTCCATTAAAAAAGTTCTTTCAATCTTGTTTATCCTCCATTTCGGACGGTAATTTTATTTATACTTGACACGCCTCCTACAGAAAAGAAAATGTGCTCTTCAAAAGCTCGCTATCTGTTATTATTTCAGTATTTCGGTACCAAATACAGGTGCGTACCCAATAATTTTAATATTAATGGAAAAATAACCATTTTCGCTGTGCTACCAGTCATCCCTCTCTGAGATACTTCCGGTTTCAAAGGTGATCGGTTTGCAAGTTTTTGTATTTATGTGAATTTAAGAAGTAGCAGTAATTTGGTGTATTTTAATAATGTTTGCGTTGTAGTAACAGCAGCTGTAAATTTCCCCCTTAGCAGGTTAAGTC
Organism: Polypterus senegalus; assembly: GCF_016835505.1. Taxonomy (NCBI): domain Eukaryota; kingdom Metazoa; phylum Chordata; class Cladistia; order Polypteriformes; family Polypteridae; genus Polypterus; species Polypterus senegalus. The sequence continues at coordinate 31,121,521 of NC_053159.1, forward strand.
ACTCGAGTGTCTGGTAATCTCACAGAAGTGTGAGCTTGGCTTCAGTTCAATAATTTGCCTTTGCCAGTTTGGCACATGAAACGTATTTGAAATTAATCTATTCTATCTTATGCAAATGAAAAATAGTTTACGCTAAGTTTTCTTTTTGAGTACACCCCAAATACATAAATTAGAGTTTAAAAAACTGCTTTTTCCATTGTAGTTTTGCGTGTGATGGGATGGGATTCCAATAACAAGTGAAGAGACCACTCTAAATTAGGCGCAAGTCTTTTACTGGGTACAGTTAGTTACTCATTCCGGGTTAGCATGCATTAAATGCATGGCTTTTAAAACTGAGCCATGCATATAAATGATTTACAGGTTTATGTTTAATGCAGACATGTCAGAGAAAGAATTTCACAAAGTATTGCCTTAAAAGGAACAATTTATCAAAATTACAGTATAAAATCTTTCTTTTTTCATACTAGTTAAAACATTCTTCTAATAATGGACTACAGAAACACTGCAGTTGTCTTATACTTGTGTGTCTTGTCTGCGACTTTTACAAGCATAATAAAAAGAGTTTTGATTCTTTAATGGAGCATGGTTGCTGCCATTATTAGGTGAAAGTATTCTGCATAACATCAGAAGGTAAAATAAAGCCAGTGTCTTAACTCACTGAATTACATGGTCCATCAGTAGCTTCTTCGGAGGTAGCATTTAATTGGTGATACTTGTGTGAATTGTCTGTGTGTTTGGTGTCTTTTGAAATCTACCATTATTTGCATCCAAGGTAGATTTCAGCCTTGTGTAGAAAGCTGATGTGATAGGCTTAGGCTAGTGCCCTTGTAAGTTAATTAATCAGATTTGATAATTGATGCAAGAATGAATAATATTATTTATACAACAATCTGTGGTAAGGAGCAGATTTTTGCATATTTGGTATTTGATGAAACTACTGTGCTTTTACACTCAAATGTCATTAGACGGTCATGTGGGGCAATTATTGAAATGTATATTTCTTCAGCAAAGTGTTTTTTAAATAACATTTACAGTGTTTATCTCATCAGTATCAATTAGTTCTATTTTATGTCATAATCTGATTCATTTTTAGTCATCTGTATATTCAGCAGGAGTGTCCAACTCCCATCCTCGTGGGCTTCAGTGGCTGCAGGTTTTCCTTCCTGCCAGTTTCTTAACCATTGACCAATTTCTGTTATTAATTGACTTCTTTTCCTTCATTTTAATTGCTTTGTTTAATTGCAACCAGTTTCTTAATTAGAAGACTGCTCTTGTTGTTATTTAAACCTATTATTTAATTCAGTGTCCTGTTGCTGCTGTTTTTCTGCTACACCAAACATTTCCAAAATGGATGATTTTCTGTCTTCAAAGGGCACCATCAAAATGTTTTGCGAACCTGAGCAGATCAGCATTGCTGAGACCTTCACTCTTCGTTATTTTTATTGGACATATGTCGGCACATGTTGTATCTCATTTTTGCTTTGTTGCTAAATAAGTAAAAATGAATAATTATGGAGTCTGAGTTTTAAAAAGCAAGTCAATAAAAATGAAGGCAAAAGAAGTTTAATTAGCAGCAAAAACTAGTTACTAATTATGAAAACAGTTACAATGAATACCAGCAGCCACTCTGGCCTTCCAGGATCAGATTTGGACTCTCTGGTATACTGTAACATTACAGATAAGCTTCAGATACCCTCATCTCCAGTAGGTGCTGCTGTATTGCTCTTTGCACCACCTATTCTATACCTATGGTCAGGTCCACCTTTGATATGCTGTATTTTCAGTGGCCACTTTCTTAGGTACACCTCTTTAAAGCAAATAGTCTCCTCCTTCAAATAGCCAATCGTTGCTCCAACGTGGTGTATGTAACATGCAGATATGGTCAAGATATTTAGTTTTAGTTCAAGCAAACATTAAAATGGGCAAGATCCATCCATCCATTGTCCAACCCGCTATATCCTAACTACAGGGTCACGGGGGTCTGCTGGAGCCAATCCCAGCCAACACACAAGGTGCAAGGTAGGAAACAAACCCTGGGCAGGGCGCCAGCCCACCGCAGGGCTCACACACACACACACACACACACACACACACACACACATCAAGCACACACTAGGGAAAATTTAGAATTGCCATTGCACCTAACCTGCATGTCTTTAGACTGTAGGAGGAAACCCACGCAGACACGGAGAGAACATGCAAACTCCATGCAGGGAGGACCTGGGAAGCAAACCTGGGTCTCCTAACTGCGAGGCAGCAGCGCTACCCACTTCGCCACCGTGCCGTCCAGAATGGGCAGAATACATAATGTATTGGTGCCAGATGTGGGGTTCATCAGAAACAGCTACCCTCTTAAGTATTTTTAAATACTGCAGTTTCTAGTGATTACATAGAATGGTGCAATGAAAATATCTAGTGAGCTGCAGTTCTAACTGCAAAAGTGCCTTGCTAAGGAGAAGAGTCAAAGGGGAAAGGCCACAGCTACTCAGATAATAATAGCTCTTTGCAACAGTAGTGTGTATAAAGATATCACTAAACACAGATCATATTGGACCTTGAAGCAGAAGGGTTACAATTCCGGGGCATTCTGGTTTTCAATGCTGTTGGCTAAGAACAGGAAAATATGACTACAGTGGACACATGATAACTGGAACTGGGTGACTGAGGATTAAAAAATATAGCTATATCTGATGAGTCTCTTTTTATGCAGCAATGGTAGGGTCAGAATTTTGTCTAAGCAGCCTGGATTCATCTTCCCTTGTGTCAATTGCACAGGCTGATGCTATTAGTTTGATAGTGTGCCAATTTTTTTCTTTGTACTTGTTACTGTTTGAGTGTTTTTGTTTGAATGTCACAGTGTGCATAAGCATTGTTTCTGACAATGGGTATACTTTTATTGATGCAACATACCTTTTTTAAATGGCTATTTCCAGCAGGATAATGCACCTTGTCACAAAGCTCACATAATCTCAAGATTGTTTTACAAACATGGCAGTAAATTTATTATAATCCGACATTATAGTTTCCAGATATATATATGTATGTATATGTGTATATGTATATATATATATATATATATATATATATATGTATGTATATGTATGTGGGGAGGGAGGCGGCCCCTTTTATATCCACCTGGATGTGCTACAGGTGTCCTCCAGTAATCTTTCACCGGCACTCCTCTGTGTGACGGAAGCACCGGCTGTGTACCCGGAGGCACTTCGGGTGTCCCCGATATCCTTCCCCCCCAGCACTTCTGGGTGTGGCGGAAGTGCTGAGGTCCAAGGCTCTCCAGGCATTGGGACGCCCCCTGGCGGTGACCACAGGCCCCTACAGGGTTGAGCTTCCAAGCCCTGCTACCCGTGGTCCCCAAAGCAACCAGGGCGGCCGCTCCCTTGTGGTCTGGAGGAGGCGCAAGCCCTCCTCCGGTCTTTCTGGGCGTCCCGGCTGGGTAGCAACCCCAGCCACTCGCCACAATATATACTGTATGTATATGTTTATATATATATATTGTCAGGGATGCCAGGGGCCATGACCCGGCCGGGACATCACGAGGGACCGGATGTGGGTCTGTGCCCACCCTGGATCACGTGGGGGTCGCCTTCCTGGTTGCTTTGGGGGCCACGGGTACAGGGCATGGAAGCTCCACCCTGTAGGGGCCCGTGGTCACCGCCAGGAGGCGCCCCAATGCCTTGGGGACCTGTTACCCCAGCACTTCCGCCACACCAGGAAGTGCTGAGGGGGAAGACTTGGGACGGCACCCGGAGAGCTGCCGGGAGGACAACCGGCACTTCTGCCACACTGGGGCGTGGCCAAGGGAGGAATGCCGGGAACACCTGGTGCTCATCCGGGACTTGTATAAAAGGGGCCGTCTCCATTCATTCAGGGCTAGAGTCGGGAGGTGGAAGGACGAAGCTCAGGAGAGCTGTGGAGGAGGCCTGAAGAAAAGGCATTGTGGCCAGGACTGTGTGTGATTGGGGTAATTGTGCACGTGACTGGGCTCTGAGTGACCAATGGACTGGGGTCTTTGTGACCAGTATTGTAAATAGTCTGTGTAAATAAACGTGTGGTGGTGTTTTAACAACATGTCCGCCTGTCTGTGTCCAGGCCCGGTTCACTATATATATATATATATGTATGTATATGTGTATATAAAGTGCATCCGGAAAGTATTCACAGTGCATCACTTTTTCCACATTTTGTTATGTTACAGCCTTATTCCAAAATGGATTAAATTAATTTTTTTCCTCAGAATTCTACACACAACACCCCATAATGACAACGTGAAAAAAGTTTACTTGAGGTTTTTGCAAATTTATTAAAAATAAAAAAACTGAGAAATCACATGTACATAAGTATTCACAGCCTTTGCTCAATACTTTGTCGATGCACCTTTGGCAGCAATTACACCCTCAAGTCTTTTTGAATATGATGCCACAAGCTTGGCACACCTATCCTTGGCCAGTTTCGCCCATTCCTCTTTGCAGCACCTCTCAAGCTCCATCAGGTTGGATGGGAAGCGTCGGTGCACAGCCATTTTAAGATCTCCCTAGAGATGTCCAATCGGATTCAAGTCTGGGCTCTAGCTGGGCCACTCAAGGACATTCACAGAGTTGTCCTGAAGCCACTCCTTTGATATCTTGGCTGTGTGCTTAGGGTCGTTGTCCTGCTGAAAGATGAACCGTCACCCCAGTCTGAGGTCAAGAGCGCTCTGGAGCAGGTTTTCATCCAGGATGTCTCTGTATATTGCTGCAGCCATCTTTCCCTTTATCCTGACTAGTCTCCCAGTTCCTGCCGCTGAAAAACATCCTCACAGCATGATGCTGCCACCACCATGCTTCACTGTAGGGATGGTATTGGCCTAGTGATGAGCAGGGCCTGGTTTCCTCCAAATGTGACGCCTGGCATTCACACCAAAGAGTTCAAACATTGCCACATCAGACCAGAGAATTTTGTTTCTCATGGTCTGAGAGTCCTTCAGGTGCCTTTTGGCAAACTCCAGGCGGGCTGCCATGTGCCTTTTACTAAGGAGTGGCTTCTGTCTGGCCACTCTACTATACAAGCCTGATTGGTGGATTGCTGCAGAGATAGTTGTCCTTCTGGAAGGTTCTCCTCTCTCCGCAGAAGACCTCTGGAGCTCTGACAGAGTGACCATCGGGTTCTTGGTCACCTCCCTGACTAAGACCCTTCAACCCCGATCGCTCAGTTTAGATGGCTGGACAGCTCTAGGAAGAGTCCTGGTGATTTCGAACTTCTTCCAGTTATGGATATTGGAGGCCTCTGTGCTCATTGGGATCTTCAAAGCAGCAGAAATTTTTCTTCAACCTTCCCCAGATTTGTGCCTCGAGACAATCCTGTCTTGGAGGTCTACAGACAATTCCTTTGACTTCATGCTTGGTTTGTACTCTGACATGAACTGTCAACTGTGGGACCTTATATAGACAGGTGTGTGCCTTTCCAAATCATGTCCAATCAACTGAATTTACCACAGGTGGACTCCAATTAAGCTGCAGAAACATCTCAAGGATGATCAGGGGAAACCGGATGCACCTGAACTCAATTCTTGTTGTCTAGTAGAGTCTCAAGTGCTCAAGGAAAAAAACGTGATTTATTTTTAAATAAGCAGTTGATGGCAGTGTTGCCTGTTAAAAGTGTTGTCTTCACTGGTAAAATGGTAAAAAGCTCTCTGAGAGTTTTGAACCACCATATTTCTGTTACAACTCCATCAGGTTGTGGGTAATGGTTCATACCAGAGAGAAATGGTAAATGTTCTTCACTTTAGTGGCCCATGGGTTTGTTAGCTTAGCAACATGTTGTTCACAATAAAGTTCGACTGCTGGGCATTGCCCACATTGTGCATTGCCTCTCATACCAACTTGAATTCTGGAGCCATGATTTTGTTCAAGTAAGGCTGTTTTATAATCCAAGATTGATAGATCGATAAAATAAATTATCATCTGCAGTTATATAAATTAAAGTACACATATCTGGAACCAGTTGGTATCCTCCAGACTGATATTTTAAGTATTTAAGCAAATATGAGGTCTGTAGCATTTGTAATAAGTATATCAGATTTTGTTTTAAAAAACATGTGTATTGAAAACTTTTAACTTGTAAACTATTGTCAAACATATTAATGAAAAATGAAATTGCAAATATCAGTTTTTTGATTCAGCATGAGAAAATGATTGACACAGTCATGTTTTTTCAACAACATGTAGAAAATTATTTTCTGTGAAGCATATTATCTCATTATGTACATGGATGCATCTTTATGGTTGCTGCTCTAATTATAATAATAATAATACATTTTATTTATATAGCACCTTTCCCATGCTCAAGGCACACGCTTAGGGACAGAAAAAAGAGAAGTGACAGCAGAGATTAGAATATTGCATTGTATAGTCCAAGAGATAGTGGGACATTTGGGATACCAGAAAATTTGTGGCTGATTCATAATATTACAAAATTGACCTAAAAGATTGTTTCATGGGGAATTTCTGAAATTCTGTGCCATTAAAGACAATGACCCTTGTTACAGCATTCCAAGTTCTGTATAAAGCTGGATTCATCACATTAATCCAAAAAGTAAAGAACAGAACACAACATCATGTAACATCATCAAAGTAAAATAAACTGAAAATTTTATTTTGGGCCTCTGAGAGAGATGCATACTAGTTGAATTTTTGTCATTTCTAATTGTTACTTGCGGACGCTCCAAAAGCACCATTGATTCTAAAGGTCATCCTGCAACACAACAATGCATAACTGCATATTGCTTATTGCTGCCTGGAGAGAAAAGAAAATAACAGCTGGGAACTTCTCTAACCTTCCTGTGGTCTAGATCTACCTTCCTACCCGCAGGACTTTCACCTGTTCAAGTTTGTAAAAGATCAGATGTGAGGTCATCATCATTACACCAGTGAGGGCTGTCCAAAGAGTAGTGAAACTGGTGTTTACTTATGACTTGAACAAAGTTCAAGCAATCTGTTTATCAGGATGGGTATTTTGTAGAGAATTACACAAAGGTATATAGATTTTGACTAATATGTAAAGGTAATCTGCTCATTGCATTTGCAGCAACCTCAATATGTATTTGCAGGTTTATTTAATTTTAATGTATCACTATTGGGACCATTATGATTCTCATGGCAATGAACACATGGACATGAAGGAGTGTATGGTAATTCTATGCTAGACCCCTTTATTTTGTACCTTTACTTAATAGTAATATAAAGTCAGAATTTACCTGAAGTACAGTGATGTGAAAAACTATTTGCCCCCTTCCTGATTTCTTATTCTTTTGCATGTTTGTCACACAAAATGTTTCTGATCATCAAACACATTTAACCATTAGTCAAATATAACACAGGTAAACACAAAATGCAGTTTTTAAATGATGGTTTTTATTATTTAGGGAGAAAAAAATCCAAACCTACATGGCCCTGTGTGAAAAAAGTAATTGCCCCCTGAACCTAATAACTGGTTGGGCCACCCTTAGCAGCAATAACTGCAATCAAGTGTTTGCGATAACTTGCAATGAGTCTTTTACAGCGCTCTGGAGGAATTTTGGCCCACTCATCTTTGCAGAATTGTTGTAATTCATCTTTATTTGAGGGTTTTCTAGCATGAACCGCCTTTTTAAGGTCATGCCATAGCATCTCAATTGGATTCAGGTCAGGACTTTGACTAGGCCACTCCAAAGTCTTCATTTTGTTTTTCTTCAGCCATTCAGAGGTGGATTTGCTGGTGTGTTTTGGGTCATTGTCCTGTTGCAGCACCCAAGATCACTTCAGCTTGAGTTGACGAACAGATGGCCGGACATTCTCCTTCAGGATTTTTTGGTAGACAGTAGAATTCATGGTTCCATCTATCACAGCAAGCCTTCCAGGTCCTGAAGCAGCAAAACAACCCCAGACCATCACACTACCACCACCATATGGTATGGTATGATGTTCTTTTTCTGAAATGCTGTGTTCCTTTTACGTCAGATGTAACGGGACATTTGCCTTCCAAAAAGTTCAACTTTTGTCTCATCAGTCCACAAGGTATTTTCCCAAAAGTCTTGGCAATCATTGAGATGTTTCTTAGCAAAATTGAGACGAGCCCTAATGTTCTTTTTGCTTAACAGTGGTTTGCGTCTTGGAAATCTGCCATGCAGGCCGTTTTGCCCAGTCTCTTTCTTATGGTAGATCGTGAACACTGAATTGAGGCAAGTGAGATCTCAATTACTTCTGTTTTGATTTGTTCCTGAATTTCTTTGGATCTTGGCATGATGTCTAGCTTTTGAGGTGCTTTTGGTCTACTTCTCTGTGTCAGGCAGCTCCTATTTAAGTGATTTCTTGATTGAAACAGGTGTGGCAGTAATCAGGCCTGGGGGTGGCTACGGAAATTGAACTCAGGTGTGATACACCACAGTTAGGTTATTTTTTAACAAGGAGGCAATTACTTTTTCACACAGGGCCATGTAGGTTTGGATTTTTTCTCCCTAAATAATAAAACCATCATTTAAAAACTGCATTTTGTGTTTACTTGTGTTATATTTGACTAATGGTTAAATGTGTTTGATGATCAGAAACATTTTGTGTGACAAACATGCAAAAGAATAAGAAATCATGAAGGGGGCAAATAGTTTTTCACACCACTGTATATATCGTTCATAGGTGAGCCACAACTCCATAGCAGTTAAATTTCGCCTTTTAGAGTACCTCACACAGCCTCTTCAGCAGAGCTTTAGGCACTTTGAAATGTACTGATGAACTCAGGCTCTTCTAATGTCCCATTCAGAGCTGTGTAACTGAAAGTGATAGCATCTCATGGGTTATTTTCCTTTTTATGAGATGAGTTTCATTATCAGGATTTCCATCATATTTAGTTTATTTTTAAGGAGACAGACAAGGAGGCCTTGAAACAATCCCAGTTCTTTGTGGCTCACTCAGGGTTCTTTACTATTCTCCTGAAGATTCTGACAGGGGAGATTGAAGAAAACTGTGTCAACATGTAATTTTGGTTGACACCGTGAAAGGCAACTGTTTAGAGTTAGACTTCTTGGCAAAGACATTTACAGAGAAAATAAACAGTTTATTTTTATCTTAGTGACATCTTTTGGTGTTCATACATTGTCTAGTATACTTTTGAAGTCAGAAATATGGAGTAATAGTTTATGTGTACTGTATAAAGGCATACCTTTGTTCTGATTTTTCCATTAGAATATCCTGAATATCTGCACTATTACACAGACAAATAGGAAGTAATCCATTAGCAGGGGTAAAAAGATTGGGAAGTGAGTGACTACTTGTTTTTTTAGTAATATTTACATTTTTGGCCTAAGTCTGAACTTAGAGCAAGTAAATAGTCAAATTCCAATCTGTCAGGAGGCTTCACTGCATCCCTAGATAATAGGTCAAGGTTCTCTAGGTTGGTAAAGTATATTTCATATTAAACGGGTGACTGAGAACTACACTTCATAAACTGGCTTTAGTTCTGTGAAATGATAGCACTCTTTTTATATTAGCAAATGCTTTAACTTTGACATCTCTCTTTAGAAAATAATTTGGTGAATAAGAAATTAAATTGGATTTGGTTTGTTTATTTAACAATAGTAAATACTGTATATACACCTTGTGCTTTGTTTTTGATATTAGCTGAGCATGGTTTTTGTTTAGACCTTTTCTACTCTGCATTGACTTTTTAAACAGCTATCAGTTTTGTGAAGTATTAATGGTTCATTCAGTCTGTTTTGAATTCAAGTGATGGTGGCTCATCCTTTATTAACTATGACACAAGTGACAAAATCTTTGCTGTAGTTATTAATCAGTTTGTTACATCAGCTTTGAGATGTCTTTGCCTTTTCTTAATTAAAATTTCTTCAGTTCTTTCAATTTTTGTTTACTGTCATGAATGAACACTTCCTTAAGGTCATGCCAATTTCAAATGGATTTAGATCTGTGATTTTAACTTTATTATTTGCAAAAAGCATGAAATGTCATCTTTGGTAGATTAGCAGGAATGTTTGGAATCACTGTTATGCTGAACAACACATTTTTGATGCAAATGCACCTCACAAATACAGGGGAAGATGTTCTTTTACAGGATATTTTGGTATGACTTTTAGACCACAGCCTTCTTGAATAATTGTGTGTCATTCAGAGCTGTGAACAGAAGTGCAGGCCCAAAACCTGACACTTCCACTACCACCTTAGACAGCAAGCATAAGATTAATATGAGTAGCAATGTTCTTTTACTAAAGTTTCTTTTTCCCATTTCTCCTGGACACTGCTCTGTAAATGCTGCAACTCTTTGGCTTATGTTGTATTTGCGAGATGTGAACATGCACATTAACAGCAAAGATTTCTTGAGTTATTGAATGTAATATGGTGTTGGAATTCTTCTGAACATTTTGGAAGAATTTTGTTGTTACTGTAAGGGATTGCTTTGGAGGACTCCCATATCTAGGTGGACTTACATTTTTTATATTTGTAGATTGTTACTTGTAGATTGAATTTCACATTTTACAATAGCTTTGTAACACACTACAGATTGATGACCACCTGCCACATTGCTAATAGATCTGTCTGACTTTTATTTAGACTGACTTTTATTTAGATTGTGTGGATAAAACAATATTAACTATTTTCTTTCTTTTTCACCCAGTTGTTTTCGCACCATTTATCACCTCTTTGACTTTCAAAAAGTGTGCGTAGTTGTAATTTTGGTTTAGATTACTGCTTTAGAACTAGCATTTTCTAAAACTGTTCATGTTAGTGTACTTCTTATATCATATAGTTTTATATGATAATTTGACATATGTTTACTCAATTAGTTATATATATGACATTACTGTGATACAATGTAATTGTTTTGTTAATTAAACTATTATTGTCTTTGTCAACAGTGGAGTAATGAAGGCACCTGTTCACCAAAACGTACTTGGGGTTCAGAACTATTTGGAGGTAGGACTAACAAATTTGGATTTTTTTTGCCTTTTCTGTGTTTAATTCTTCATAGCTTGAACAGATTGTAGCTGCATTTGTCCAAGGTTTCCAAAATTCTGCAGTTTCAGTTTACCTTATAGTACCTGATTTAGGCAATGAGTGTTTGCATAGTCAAGTAATTTACAGTCCAGTTATCATTAAAGGTTTTAGTAAAATTCAAAGCAAAAGTAGTTCATACAAAAACAAAGAGAAACTTTGATAAAAAGGAAAACATCTTGCATGAAAAGGGAAAGGTTCTTGTATGATATTTTTCTGTTTAAGGTTTACATATTTTGTTACATTTCTTTAAGTTCCTGTCCTATACTTATTGAACATACATCAGGGTATATGGTCAGAAAATATATGCCATTGTTCTATTTGAAAGCAAATCTAATAGTCTCTTTGATAGAATCATGAACTATGTTCCTAACTGATTAATTTACATTGTTATTACAGATATAGCTGAGAAAAATCTATTACATATTAGCTTAGAGAGGAAAAATATTATACCATTATCTAAATAACTATATGAAGCTAATATTCAAGTCCACTTGAATAAGTGCATATGTGGAGTTTAACATTACCTTTCTGAGATTGGCTCTTGCAGAAATTTTTCTGATGTATATTTCTGTAAAGTGTTTTTATTTTTACTAAAATATTAGCACTGTATCACTTAATTTCAAATTTGAACATTGTGGTTGAGTATGGGCAGATATGGGATATATTCTGAAGATAACATAATTCATAAACATTTTTGTAATACATGCTTCAATTCACATGTTATAACATAGCATTAGTTTTTTCTTGTAAGAGGACCGTATTTCACTGGTTACTGAACAGATAGGTTGTGGTCTGTAGATAGATAGATAGATAGACAGAACTTTATTTGTCCCCATTGAGAAATCTGGCTTTTTACAGAAGCTCAATAAATAAATAAATATACACACACTTTGGTCTAAACACACAATGGAGTTACTAAAGCAGGAAAATTCAAAAGAAAGAAAAGTTTTGACTGGGCTGTCACATTCACAGTGAGGCATTATGCAGGCATATTGCTGTTGGTATAAAGGACCCCAATTTCTTGTCACACTTCTGCTGAATGATTTGTTGGCTGAACATCTTCAGGGTTAGTGTGTCAATGGGAAGATGTACAGCATTGTTCATAATGGCACTCAGTTTTGTTTTAATTCTCTCCCTTGCTACTACCCCCTTGGGATTAATAAAGTACCTACCTCCCTACCTCCCTCCCTCCCTCCCTCCCTCCCTCCCTCCCTCCCTCACTCACTCATATGACATGCACACCCTCCCTCATATGACATGCACACTGTAGATGGCAAACATTTTGCATTCTTTGCAGGAACCAGGGAAATAGTAAGTGTGGGTAACTAGAAAAACATTTATATTTCAATTGCCTGATGGTGCTTTAAACTATAGAGGCCAACAATTATGCCAAGTCACAAAGAATAAAGTAATGAAATAAAGGATCTGGCAACTGTAAAAAGTGCTTACAAGAGCACAAGACCTGCAAATGATTTTTAAAAGCTGGGAAGCTATTCTTTTGTTCTGTTGCCATGGAATTGCAGTTTTTGTTTGATCCAATGCAGATGTATACTTGATTAGTCTGCAGAAATGTTTTTCTTTTATGTGGCTTGGTGAAGTCAAAAGCATTGTTTTTCTGATTCATATTATTAGGACCACATGGTTTATATGAATGGAATGTTATGAGAAATAGGTGGAGATCATTTTGGTGTTTATTCATCATCTTCACCTTCCATACTTTATGTTGTGCTGATTGTTACTATTAGTAAAGAAAAGAAATGCAAACCACTTGAGTTTTCAATTTTTTATTTTAAAAAGAAAGTAATTAACATATTTCCACTATAATTATTGGAAATTTGCGTATAATTGTATTTTGCAAGATAGCAAACTAAAGATGGAGATTGGCATAGCTCACATGTTTTTTTCACACCATTCTGTTTAGGCAACACAAGACATATTCTTTTTGCATATGTGAGGTGGTGGTACTAATCACTTTGTCTGCCACTTGAAAGAAAAAAACACATTGTGAATATTTTCTGATATGATATTTATAAACAATATGAAAGCACAATGTAGAAAATGACCACAGTAACATTTGGAGATGAAGAAACAGGAGGCATAGATTAGTGGCATGTGGAGTTTTTTTGGGGTCAAGGTTCACACTCTTTAGTGTCTATAAATCTTAGTCAGTAAGTGGTAGTAGTGACCTGTGTCTTAAGTGTGCGAGATCGATGGTGGTTGCAATTGTGGATTCTTTGTAAGATTGCTTCTAAATTACCCTGTTTGGGATTGATGGAAGAAGTTTATGCAGTATGTGAAAATATTTGTATAGTATATAGTAAAATGAGTGAAATGTGAAGCAAAATTGCAAATAAGTGAGGCAAGGTACATACATTTTGGGAAATGGAAGAATAAGGTAGAGCTGAAGGAAAGATAAGGATGTGAAAATGAAGAGGTGCACTGTGGTGGAGGTGACCCTTTCTTGCTTTCACTCTTTTTCAGTGACGAATAGATAAAGTACGTTAAGGTAAGAAAGCAAATGTTTGTGTACTTCTTAAATTTTAACCCTTTTGTCAAAGCAGGGTAAAAGGCAAGTGTCCCAAACGTAATCTACATTACCTCTTTGATAACTTTACATTTTTTTGTTCTCATGTGTCAAGAATTTGTTCTTTTGGTATATGATTTCATAATTGTGGTAACTCAATTGTTGTGTTGGAACCATGAATTCCACTTCTTTGCAGTTCCTGGTATACTGTGACTTCATGAATACATGTTTAATCTCACATTACTACACTGGGCTTGTTGAATAATTAAATCCATTGACTGTGGAAAGCATCCGCAATAAAAGTGGGCTAGGAGTGTTTGGGCTTCACAGACATTGCCACATAATATTACAGGAGACAGCAACCAAAAGTGGTGGTATTCAATAATGTTTTAAAGATGATTTAGTCCTAATTCATTCAGTGCTGATTTAAAATTGTTGCAAATAACAATACTCTGGCATCAAAACCTATAATTACTAACTACAGTAATTATAATTATAAAAACTGCCTCATAATAACATGGACTTGAATATACAGTGGTGTGAAAAACTATTTGCCCCTTCCTGATTTCTTATTCTTTTGCATGTTTGTCACACAAAATGTTTCTGATCATCAAACACATTTAACCATTAGTCAAATATAACACAAGTAAACACAAAATGCAGTTATTAAATGATGGTTTTTATTATTTAGGGAGAAAAAAAATCCAAACCTACATGGCCCTGTGCGAAAAAGTAATTGCCCCCTTGTTAAAAATAACCTAACTGTGGTGTATCACACCTGAGTTCAATTTCCGTAGCCACCCCCAGGCCTGATTACTGCCACACCTGTTTCAATCAAGAAATCACTTAAATAGGAGCTGCCTGACACAGAGAAGTAGACCAAAAGCACCTCAAAAGCTAGACATCATGCCAAGATCCAAAGAAATTCAGGAACAAATGAGAACAGAAGTAATTGAGATCTATCAGTCTGGTAAAGGTTATAAAGCCATTTCTAAAGCTTTGGGACTCCAGCGAACCACAGTGAGAGCCATTATCCACAAATGGCAAAAACATGGAACAGTGGTGAACCTTCCCAGGAGTGGCCGGTCGACCAAAATTACCCCAAGAGCGCAGAGACGACTCATCCGAGAGGTCACAAAGACCCCAGGACAACGTCTAAAGAACTGCAGGCCTCACTTGCCTCAATTAAGGTCAGTGTTCACGACTCCACCATAAGAAAGAGACTGGGCAAAAACGGCCTGCATGGCAGATTTCCAAGACGCAAACCACTGTTAAGCAAAAGAACATTAGGGCTCGTCTCAACTTTGCTAAGAAACATCTCAATGATTGCCAAGACTTTTGGGAAAATACCTTGTGGACTGATGAGACAAAAGTTGAACTTTTGGAAGGCAAATGTCCCGTTACATCTGGCGTAAAAGGAACACAGCATTTCAGAAAAAGAACATCATACCAACAGTAAAATATGGTGGTGGTAGTGTGATGGTCTAGGGTTGTTTTGCTGCTTCAGGACCTGAAAGGCTTGCTGTGATAGATGGAACCATGAATTCTACTGTCTACCAAAAAATCCTGAAGGAGAATGTCCGGCCATCTGTTCGTCAACTCAAGCTGAAGCGATCTTGGGTGCTGCAACAGGATAATGACCCAAAACACACCAGCAAATCCACCTCTGAATGGCTGAAGAAAAACAAAATGAAGACTTTGGAGTGGCCTAGTCAAAGACCTGACCTGAATCCAATTGAGATGCTATGGCATGACCTTAAAAAGGCGGTTCATGCTAGAAAACCCTCAAATAAAGCTGAATTACAACAATTCTGCAAAGATGAGTGGGCCAAAATTCCTCCAGAGCGCTGTAAAAGACTCATTGCAAGTTATCGCAAACGCTTGATTGCAGTTATTGCTGCTAAGGGTGGCCCAACCAGTTATTAGGTTCAGGGGGCAATTACTTTTTCACACAGGGCCATGTAGGTTTGGATTTTTTTTTCTCCCCAAATAATAAAAACCATCATTTAAAAACTGCATTTTGTGTTTACTTGTGTTATATTTGACTAATAGTTAAATGTGTTTGATGATCAGAAACATTTTGTGTGACAAACATGCAAAAGAATAAGAAATCAGGAAGGGGGCAAATAGTTTTTCACACCACTGTATGTCTACCATTAAGAAACAATAAAAGTTACTAAAGCCATCCTCCGCTATTATCTTTCTAGCATATCCAGAACAGTAACTCAGCAGTGCTAAAACAATGCGTTTCATTCTGTTTCATCATGACTTATCTCTTTTGCACTTTTTAATGTTATGCAAGTGTACAATAATGTTGGCTTTTCCAAAAATGTAAGGTTTTACTTTGGTAAAAAATGTCCAGTGAATTAATCTACCACCATAAGCTATGTAAAGTATGACATCACAAAATAATTGGTAGTGGTATCTGTAACAGCTGAGTTTCCTTTCATATACAGTTTCAAGAAACATCTTTAAAACTCAGTAAAATAGTATTTTTATGTTTTAAATATTTTTGGGTGGGTGGATAGAAGGGAACGTTGCTCCTTTAGGGTTAGAAAACACCATACAACTGTTTTGGCCTAAATATTTCTCAGAAAAATGTATACATCTAGAGATGACTATGAGTGAATGTTGCTTAAAACTGGGTTGGAACAATTAGTTCATTGGCTGTCACATTTCTAAACCTATCCAACGCCTCAGGAAGGTGAGATTCAAAGTAGGTGCAGTGAATCTGAACTGCAAAGAGCAATGGTACTCTTGTTAACCTGTTCCATCAGATAACAAGATTCTGATTACAACGAACTGTCTATAGCCAAAAAGTCTCCCTAAAAGACCCCTATTAAACATGTAAATGTGTGTGCTGCGTGTGAGGAGAGCACACTGCATATGTTAAAAATAAAACCCGATTATACATCGGTATTTGAAAACAACATTGGATTAGTTGTAAAAGTGAACGATACATGTCTGTTATTCAGTTACAACTATAGTGTCAGGGTTGATTTAAGTTTGTACAATTGGCAGCTATATTTGTCAAAATACAAATTGCAAAATATGCATTTGAAATAAAGGGTGTGTCACATTCTGTTAAATGGAGGTAAAAAGGACTGCCTTTAATTGAGATGATAACAAAGAACTACAAGAGATGCAGATTTTGGTACTCAAAACACCTGAATCAACAAATCTGTCTAACACTAGTAGCATGATGAATGAAGCGCACAGCATCCACCTTCTGACTGCATGTCTAAATGAGTCACTAAAGGAAGTTAATATTACTATCTTAATTTGAAATGCAAACATTCCAAAGACCACAATCTTTATCTAAACTCTGTTTGCTGCTCTTATGCCATATAGGGATGCAATATTTAAAATGAGAGAAAGATATCATGGCAAACAGAAACACTTCTCAAATGCATGGGACCAAGCAGCTGCAGTGGTCTACGTGTGTGTATCCATCTCTTCTGTTGCCACGGTCATTACTGTGTACAAATTAATCATTAAGCTTATGTTACCTTGAGCAAATGAGCTCCTGAATTGATAAAAGGAATTTTAGCTTATTATTTTCACTCATTATCAAGTCTTTTGTTCAGTTTCATTTATTCTCTCTCTGAATCCCTGGCTATTTAAAGTACACAAACACTAGAGGAGCTGGGCTGGGTTTTTAGGATGAAATTCTGTGTTTGTAGCTCTTGCAGTGGTGGATTTCACCACTATTCACTATAAAGTTTTTAATGAGTTGTCCCTTGACAATGTTCTCGTTTGAGAATCACGCCTGGCCCCACAAGATTAGATATAAAAAACTTAAATTGTTTAAGAATAAAATGCTATACATGCAGTCTTAGATTAGAGCCTCCATTGGCCATTGCAAAATTTGAGCATGCTGATAAAGCTGTTCTCAATCAGCTCCAGTGCACTCCTGCTGAGATGGACCAATAGCAAGGTATATGCAAAACTTGTGAAAATTGGTTCAGCTGTTTTTCCATGACTGGCAAACAAACAGACACATTTCTAGAGGTTATTATTTTTTTATTTATGGAAATGTTGACTATGACTATGTAAATGAACTGCACATTGGTACAGTGGTTCATACTATTACCTCAGAGATCTAGAGATCTGGGTTCATTTACCATCTTGAGCACTGCCCTCCTGTAATTTACAAATCATCTTTTGTCTGTGTGGATTTTCACAAGGTACTTTAGTTCCTTCCATGCCCAAAAGTGTAGGGTTACATTGACTGGATGCTGTAAATTATGATTATGTGATAAGGTATGGTATGCCCAGTGATTCGCTATTGCATTTACAAGCATAGACTTTCCCTCCCTTTGTCCCTGTAATACAATAAACAAGTCAGAAAACTGAATCAGTTTATAGACTCAGTAATTACTGCCTCTGTTTGAGTTCTTCTGAATTATCTTTCCTAAGAGAACTGTTACCATTATGAAAATTGTTTTTCTTTTTTAATTACAGGCTTTATGAAAAAAGTAACAAGATAATGGCATTACTGTATTTCCTTTTATGAAAACAATGTTTTATTTATTTATTATTGTTTCTGCAAAGGCATAGATCTCATTATATGTAACAATACAGCAAGTATGCACACAAATCAAGTGTGATAGAAGAAGTGAGCTTGATCCTGGAAGCAATAAGAAATAATTAGTAAGGCATTTGTGAAAAAAACATTACAGAAGAAATTAGGTAGATACATTAACATACAACAATATAACAATAATGTAACAATCTAATTTTAAACATTAATATAACAATCATACACACACACACACACACAGACTGTTTTTGTACTTAATGTTAAACTGTTCAAAACGTGCATTAAATTTTTTGTAGCTCTCTTACCAGCCACCCATTTGTGTAACATTCTTGGTCATTCAAAAACTGAGTTCCACTTTTTTAATACTACAGCACTTTCAACAGTAGCATACAATTTACTTAATCAGTCTTTTTTCAGTATCCTGTTGAAATATATTTGATTTAGTGATACATTTGATATAAACACTTGTCTTGTTTCTGTGTCATGTTAAGATACACTTATGAAGTTTGAAACAAAATGCATGAGCAGTTGCAAGAATTAAAAGCTTCTTTGGAACTATTTAATCAAAAGCCTTGTTAAGCTTTGATAGTGAACCTAAAAACTGGCCTTTAGGTAAGTTATGGTGTTTTTGCTTAAACATGTAACTCCATTTTCCTTGTGTAAACGGAATGGCTTTGGTTTACACACTAGCTTCTTGGTTGAATGTACTGCTTTACGATGGAACGTAAATTTACTTGTGTTATTTCAGTGCACTTTGTGCCAGCTTTTAAATTGATTTACAGTATTACATGTCAAAGATTGGTTGCTTAGTAAACATGGTTATTTTCAATAAATCAAGTAATATACAGGATGTAAATGTTTTTAAAGTTAACCTTAATCTAATTTGCATGTGTATACTATACATTTAATGTATTCTCACACTTGAGATCTGACTCTTATAGTCACAAAAAATAAGTTAACTTGATCAAAAAGAAAAACATACTGCTAATAACTTGCATCTTTGTGTACATTGCCTGGTTATTATCTGTGTGAAGCTGTCAAATTGCACCAGTGTCCTTGAGGGTTTTTTCTTCTGTATATCTCAAAGATGTGTATATGCTAAGTTTTATTGGTAATTCTGCTGTGGACTGGTATGAACAAGTTCAGGTGTAATCTTTTAAGTATATCCTATCCGTTGTTTTTTGTCATTCTCTCATAATGATGAGAAAATCTTACTATACCTTATAGTGGAAATAATGAGTTCATTAATGGATAATTTGATGCATTCATTGTCTCCATAGATTTCCTCTGAGTATTTGATTTTAACTGCCTCAGCTGCAAAAATGAGTGTGTTAGGTTCATTGGCGATGTTAAATTGGCATTATTTATTTGTGATTGTGGATATTGTGGGGCAGCACGGTGGCACAGTGGGTAGCACAGCTGCCTTGCAGTAAGGAGACCTAAGTTTGCTTCCTGGGTCCTCCCTGCATGGAGTTTGCATGTTCTCCCTGTGTCTGCGTGGGTTTCCTCTGGGTACTCTGGTTTCCTCCCACAGTCCGAAAACATGCAGGTTAGGTGCACTGACGATTCTAAATTGTCCCTAGTCTGTGCTTGGTGTGTGGGTGTGTGTGTGTGTGCTCTGCGGTGGGATTGGCTCCAGCAGACCCCTGTGACCCTGTAGTTAGGATATAGCGGGTTGGATAATGGATGGATGGATATTGTGTGTGCCTTGTAATGGATTGATGCTCTGTTTCGATTTGTTTCCAGTCTTGTGCCTTGTTCTGCCAGGTTTGATTCTAGCACCATTCAGCATTCTGAATTGGATTAAGAGGGTTTGGGAATGCATAAATGTATTTGGTTATGTTTAACTCCAACTATAGTTTGTGGATTTCTTTTGTTTATTGTTATCATACTCAAACCTTCAAATAGATAATATTTTTATATGGTCTGTTTTTGGTTTTAGTAGAGAGTGTTTAAATATGATTTTAAGAATTTTATTATTTTATTATATTTAATTTTTCATGGAATATAAGTTAATGTTAACTTTCAAAATCGTCTTGTGTTCTTTCCTTGAGGTAGGATGCCCTCAGAAAGTTAAGGCCGGTCAATGAGATTGCAGTGTTCATTTCAAGCCGGACAGACAGTGGTGTGCATGCCCTGCAGAATTCTGCCCATGTGGATATTCAGAGGAAGGAGGGGAATATGCCATTTTCAGAGCAGGTCCTTGTTGATGCTTTAAATTACCATTTGCAGTCTGAACCAATTAGGTGAGAAGCGTCTTCATAATCAGTCAATGTGTAATATATTTGTTAAAGAACATCATATTTCTCTGAATATTTATATAAAAACAGTGTGATACAAAAAAAGTTTGAAGCAAATGGATGGAAGGTAGTTATGTCTGAAAAAACTTAAGCCACCTTAATTCAGGTTGTTCATAATGATTTACCTCATTAGGTAATGTAATGATTTATTTCATGAGGTAGAAGTACATGATAAACAAGAGTAGCTATGTCAGATATTTGAAATATTAAGATGTGTGTTTGAATTTAAATGTTTAAAGACTGAGTATTCTCAACTGTAATAGAAACATCTACATTTTCACTCTCTGTTAAAGGTCCATAGAGTGCTAGATCCTTTGTAAAGAATCAAAAATACTATTCATAACCAGTGACCTTGAATTAGTCTGAAATGGTACCCCTCATGCTTGTGTTTGAAATTACTCAATTTTTAACCTTCTGGGAGTGACTCTTAGAGGGTTATCACCACCGGTATAGAATCAGATATCAAAAATATTATCATACTAATGTTCAGCAACCTTGAAATAACATAAACTTACACTCAGCATGGTTATATTACCAATCCCCATTTTTTCAAAGTTTTGTAAAAAGGAGCAATCATGCCACATCAATCAACAAAAGGGTCGGTTCATGCGGCATGCACATGTTCACGTGTTTCTTGCTGAAGACTTACGAAAAAAGTGTAATTTCCTGCACGCGATATGGTCATAAATGATATATAAATAAGGTTTTTTTTAGGTCTAGAGGGACAAAAATAGGGTGGAACACTAAAAAAGGTAGACATGTTTGCTGGAGGTATTTTCTCTGAGGTTTAGCAACTATGAAAGCAAATTAAAAATCATAATGCAAAAAACAAATGCTACTGCTAGCTAAGTGTATAATTGTAAAACAATCCTTTAATTCATAAATGTATAAACATGTTTGTCTAAGGTTTTGTTGTACGTGTACAATGCTTTATAATGGGAGTAACTTGAGAAGCATTCTAAACTTTACAGTCACTCTATATACCAATGACCCTTGCTCTTGTGACCTAGGCTCTTTGGCAATTAATTATTAAGGGGCAATTTTAAGTCAAACACTTATTTCCCATAGGAATGCTATAAAATAGGGTTTATGTTCCTGAAAGCAATTATTTACCATAATTTCAGACAATACAAAAACATAAGCAATCAAAATACTGTGAAGCTACATTTTTTTCTAACAATAATTTATTAAGTACATAATGAAAATAAATGGAAAAGCAAGTTTTTCTGCTGGAATTTCTTTTGTAAGTATTTTGACTTGCTCAGATAAATTTAATCTCCATGTAGGTTTGTTAACATTTCTACTAAGTAAAAATAGGGGTGTTTTGTTTATGTAGTAGTTGAGGTTCATGATATAGTTTTTTATACTGAAACTAGAGTTGGATTGAAATTCACAAGATTAGTCTTGAGAATTTAAGAATTAATATTGAATTGTTTAATTGAAATAAATTATAAATTGAGAAATCAGTATTTTTACCTATACCTAACTGAAACAGTAAAACTAAAACTTTCTGTTGAGAATTACTTGCTACATGCACAATCACTATGGTGTCTGTCTCACTTACCATTCAGGAAGTGGTGTAAGATGACAGTATTGTTTAAGTGCTGCTTTATGTTTGATGGAGCAAACTGAATTAAATAATGATTTCAGTGTAATGGATTTTATTAATGCTCTGAACAGTTACTTTTTTTGAATGTCTGGAGTTAGGTTCCAGATTTGAATATTTTCCCCTTTAAAATGGTCATGCATATGAAGAACTGATTATGTATTATGTATTATTATGTGTTATGTTCTGCACTTCATTAGTCCTTGCTAGTTGTATAATGCATTGGTAACAAAAACACCAACAAGTGGCAGAATCAAAAAGCAGGCAGAGGTCCTAAAATACAGAATATTATAAACTGAAACAATACAACACTCTTAACCTGTGACTCTTATCCTGACAAAAGCACATTGCTACATTTTTTAGAGAAGGGTTTACCCTGCTTAATTATGCACATCATTCCCCTCTTATGAGCAGAGGATAATTAATATTGCATAGCAACTAATTAAAAGGTTGGAAGACGTGTGTGACTAGCAGCATGCAGTACATGAAAAGAAGGGTCAAGACTGGATTCCATAGCATAATTCATCATTCACGATGCTATATGTAAGAACTGTATCTTAAAAAAAAATTGCTAAAGGATATTAACAAAATAAGACGAAAATATGTCACTCTTCAGATTAGTAAATTAAAAATGGGTTTATTTTTAATACAGAATAATAATTGATTGTATAATTGGTGCAGTGAGCAGTGTATTAAGATCTTTCATGTTTAGCAAATTCTCATGTATATTTTTTTATTTATAGTTGTCAGAGTTTTGCTGTAGCACTGATCAGTTTTGTAAGTTAACTCCGTGCTTCTGTGATATCCAGAAATATATATTAAACTTAATAACAGTATAAAATGTATACATACTGCATATGGGCGGGCTCCTCCTTTTCCAGTTGAAACACTATTCCAAAGTTCTTTAATATTTTAGTTGCCTTCGTATTTTTACATTTGAAAACCTTTCAATTTAGATGACTCTTGAATCTCAGCAATGTTTAATTTTGACCCTGTGAGTCCACAAGTGCTTAAAACAAATACAGTAAACTTTACTTTTTTAGGTCCTCATCACTGTGAACATGCTAAAGGCTTTATACATTAAGTGTATATGTCTCTGTAGCTGTACGGTATTAGCACTGACAAGTTAAAGGATTCATCGCAGGAGTGACGAGTCAATGCAGAGCAATGAATCAATAATCTTATTCATATATGTTGCTTCTTTCATACAGAACCATTATTTTGAAATAATTTATAGAATACATGCAGGTTAGGTGCATTGGCGATTCTAAATTGTCCCTAGTGTGTGCTTGGTGTGTGTGTGCCCTGCGGTGGGCTGGCACCCTGCCCGGGGTTTGTTTCCTGCCTTGCGCCCTGTGTTAGCTGGGATTGGCTCCAACAGACTCCCATGACCCTGTAGTTAGGATATAGCGGGTTGGATAATGGATGGATGGATGATTTACAGGGAGCTTATGGTGGGAGTTAAACTGACAGCCTTGTGGATTATAAGCCAAAACCCTAATTACTGTGTCACATTGCCTAATGTTATTAATAGTTATAGAAAAATAAATACTAATTAAAAATATAATTCGCATTATATTCATGAATAAGATAGATCCATAATGTTTAATTATGTTAAGCTTGGTTAGCTAGCCATCTTAATAATTTTTTGTTTGTGTTAGCTTTGTGGCAAGTACTAGTAACTTTACTTTTTTTTTGAAAAGCAAAATAATCTGTTAATGAATACATATCCAGTTAATTAAAACATGTGGCTTGCAGTGAGCAATAAATGCTTACAATCATTATTTTTACTCACATTGTTTGAAAAATGGCTGTGAATGAAGACAATATAAAAGAAGACACAGGGTAACCATTGGTCATGAATGCAAAGTAGCTTTTGGATCTCAGGAAAATCCAGATTTTGATTGCTCAGAAGCAATTATTTTTAAAATAAGTGAGATCCCAGTGGAAGCTGAAGTTTTGTGGGACATGTGTATTCAATTTCAAACCGTTAATTGATTGGTAGAAGTAGGAAATGGGTAAACATAAAGATTTTACTGAAAACTGGTCAATACTGAATATGCAATAAATTAAATTACCTCTTAGTCTGCTATCAAAGGGAGTACACTTTGTGTAGTGCGCAGAGCATTACCTCCATGAATGGACCAAATTTAGTTTTGGAATGTACACTGTGAAAAGTGTGTGCTTTTGCTTATGGTACCACCTCAAAGTCTTGCTGGTGACCAAATAACCATGATTATAACAACAAGTAAGCACGACACAAATAATAATATTATACTTGGCTTGTATTAAATAGTGATGAGCGAACCCTACATTGTTCACATCACCCTGAATTAGGCGATTAATAATAATTATATTAATAATAATTCTTTACATTTATATAGGAATTTTCTAACTACTCAAAGCACTTTACATAGTGTGTCGGGAGTCACTTCAACCACCACCAATGTGCAGCGTCCACCTGGATGATGCAACGGCAGCCATGCTGCGCCAATACATTCTCCACACATTAGCTGTTAAATGTTGAGGGGATCAGAGACGGCCAATCAGAGATGACAGATGAGTAGAAGGCCAGAATGACTAGGCCGTGATGGGGATTTTAGCCATGACATCGGGATACACCCTACTCAAAGCCCAAGGATCTTTTTGACTACAGAGAGTCAGGACCTTGGCTTTATGTCTTGTCCAAATGGCACCGCCATTTTTACAGTACATTGTTCCCGTCACTACACTGGGACATTGGGATCCACAGGCTAAGCACCCCCTGCAAACCTTGCCAACACCTATTCCAGCAGGAGTCCAACCTTTTCCTGGTTGGTCCTGACATCTTCATGCCCAACTGTGATATCACACTTGCCTTGCACAGCATGATGGGGTGCTGGAGATAAAAAAAAAATGTCTAAGTCGGTCACAAAGTGAATTTTCAGAAAAATGTTTGATGAACAAGGTCACTGGTGAATACAGCATATTTGCTGTGAAAAATGCTTTGGGAGATTTCTAATCATTTCAAACTGGTTGAATGAGTAAAGCTGCAGCTGTTAGGACAATATCTCTTTCTTGCTCTGTTTTCAGTTAACTTGTGTGTTGTCAATGCTCTGGGTGTTATCTACACCAGGTAATATTGGAGCATGCAGAAGTTTGGAAGGTTTCGAAGGGAAAGAATTTAAAAGACTCAGATTGGGCATATCCGCCGTTTTTGTACTTCGG
The DNA here is from genome assembly GCF_016835505.1 of Polypterus senegalus. Lineage (NCBI taxonomy): Eukaryota > Metazoa > Chordata > Cladistia > Polypteriformes > Polypteridae > Polypterus > Polypterus senegalus. The sequence continues at coordinate 31,146,734 of NC_053159.1, forward strand.
TATGTCCAGGATTAAGTGGTCATGAGGTTCTGTATGAGCCATGGTGTGGTAATGTTTTTTATAATTTTAAGTTATTTTTTTGCACAATAAGCAAATTAGTGTTTAACAAGGTTTTTCTAGAAACTTATGGAAACAAAAAACAGCATTTCTTCTAGCAGACACCAAGAAACACTTTCTTATAGCTTGATACATTATAACAGTGAAATCAAAAAGCAAGAATACATAATTAAAGAAGAAACAATGTAACAATAATCTCAAATAGAAATAAAATATATTTATTTCACGTACAATCTATATTTCATAAGCAGGCTTTGTAGGGTATTTGAGCACCAAGCTTTTTAAATACACATGCCACAATAATGTATTGAATACTTATTGAACTTCATTGCTGTTTACACTCTTAAAAGTAAGTCTGAGAAAGCAGAAGTGCTGCAACAGTTTACACAGTAAACTGGAAAAGACTCCTAACTTTCTTGCTGTACAGAATCAATAATGAAATCTTCCTGTAGATGGCACTGTATGATCTCAAAATACACCTTTTTTATTGTGAGTAGGGTAAATACTAACTAACATATGATTATTATATTGAAGTTGATATATTTGTTCCTTTTTTTTAATGAAACATGTAAGATTTGACAAAGATGTGATATGCACCTTGCCCTTTTTGGTTTTTGCTTTATGTAGGCAAGCAAAGTTCATCTTATATAGTGCTCTACATAGTCCTCAAAGACATTACATGTACAGCAAAGGCAGAAGGAGCACAGAGGCATGTTTAGTGAGACTGTGTATACTATGGAGACTATATTTATACTGTTATTTACCAGTCCACACTGCATACCTAAAAAATATATATATATTTTGTCCTTGCAGTTTACTTCTCAAATAAGTCATTTTGTTGGCATGCAGTATTTCTGGACTGTTGTTTTGTTAACTAATGTGTACATTTTTCTTTCTTTTTATTTTATTTAGTATTATTAAAGCCTTCAGAGTACCAGATACATTTCATGCCCGCTATTGTGCTCTATCTAGAACTTACCTCTACCGCCTTGTTACTGGTGTTACTCATCACTCACAGATTCCAGTGTTTGAGAGGAACCTCTGCTGGGCTTTACCTACAAAGTAAGTACAGTACTTACCAAATGTCCACACCACTGGAATATTATTCGGAGAGATACTTGTGTATTTGATTGATTGAGAATCTTTCATACTTATTTGTTCTATTGCTGGAAAACTGTATTTGATTGGTAGTTATAGAAAACATATTTAGACTTTTTATATTGTAATTTGAATTTAATTAAATAGTTCAGTTTAAAATTATGAGTAAAACCTTTCCATGAACTTAAGCTCCATAGTTAGCATCCAACTTGCTGAGACCTCTTTCTTACTAAGGACAGAAAAGCAGAATCCATGTGGTAGTTTTTTCCTGAAATGCTTCTGTAGATTTGAATGTACCTTTTTTTGTATTTACACTGGTTACGTTTATAAATATAATAAGATACTTGCATTATTATACTAAAATTAACAGCAATTTCTAAATCTTCTAAATATATGATAATAACTGTATATCAAAATCTATTAAATGTATCAACTTGGCTGATATAGAAGTAAACTTTGGCAGTAACTGACAGATAAAAGCTCTCTACAGCAGAAAAAATGAGTACTTTGTTAGTAAAACTTTCTCTACAGTACTGAGTGTTTTTGATTTTCTGCCATTTTGTTTGAAGTGAAAACTGGCCTGCAGCTGTTAGTACTAGTTTTTATTTATTTTTTTGTTATTAATTATTTACTTTCTTGTTTATTGATTTAATTTTGCAGCTAATATAACATCATTGCAAGGGGTGCCTTCTCATAATTGCCTTTCACTTGCTTATGTATATTTGTACTTGTTTTGCACTTAATTTTTAATACTAAACAGATTAATAAAAAGGAAATATAGAATGAATATTAAAAAAATTTTATAGAATAAAATAACACTGAATGCATGTACATGCATACACTATACCGGGTAAAGGTAAGTAACCAGGTAAAGTCAGAAACTGGGTTTCTTAAAAAGTTCCATTTACATGCGCAACTAGTTAACCTTAGGCAAAATGCTCCAACGTCATTAAACTGTGCAAAAAAGCGTGAAACCTTATCATTGGCTGTCATGAATCCATAAACAAACGGAGCTTATGAAAATTTTCTTGTGTTTTTATAAATACGTTCATGTGCTTCTTTTTTACATCCTCGACACAATTCACAGATGATTTGAGGTATGAGCACTAGCTGCTGTGTTGTCTCTTCACACTTTTTCAACATATCTATAGCAAATAGCTGGATAAAAACCAAAATGGCACTTTATTTATAGGTTTCTGTTACCAAATTGCATGCAACCCCCTCTTCTGGTTGGTTGTGCAGCTGAGCCCCTGTAATGAAGCAGAATACTGGTATGTATGCTTCTTGCCTTACACTTAGTGCTGCAGAGATGATAATGCAGATAATTTTACTTCAATAAAATAATAATTGTGTTGGGCTACTTGTTACTACAAACCACATTACTTTTAACACATTACCTTACTGTTCTGGAGACTAAATTTAGTGATTTCTGAAATATTAAGACAGGTTATTTCAACCAGGAGAAGGAATAATGCGATCATCTGACCATTTGTATTAGGAAATGTGTCTTGTGGACACTGCTACCTGTGGCTTCTGAAAGTGTGTGCGAAGCTAACACATGTGCAGACGAAGAGAGTGCAACAAACATGCACAGGGTACAAATCTTTAACTGTAACCTGGTTAATGGTTTACATAACCAAATAACCGGGTTACTTGGGTTGAAATCTACATCTATTAGCCTGGTTTCTTACAGGCCAATAACCCAGATTCTCTAACCGGAGTAAGGGTTTACGTGGCATTTTAGAAACCATCTTTTTGTGAGTAACAGGGTTATTAAAGCACATATAAACACACTAATTGTGACAGTAGACAGCTGAGGATATGCTATTGTAATAAATGTCTTCTGTGTGCTTTTAAAATTGCCAGAATAACTTACATTATAGGTGTGTGTTACAAGATGCAAAACATTATAATTAAAACTTTAATTTGTTTTTACAGTACATCCTAGTCAGAATGTAGCGCAAAGTGCTTTACAAGATGTCAAAGAAATAGTAACAAATAAACAAAAACAAATTAAATTAGGTAAGAATAATAAAGAATAGGTAACAAAAATAAATGAATACAAGCTTACAAGAAAAGTAGTATATCATATTTTGAGCCTGTAAAGATGAATCTGATGATAAGATCAGATGGCCAGGAGAATAGAAAAAACAAAGAAAACTCCAGGTAAGCTAGAAAAAAAAACAAAATCTGCAGGGCTTCAAATAGCAAAAGACAGCCCAGCCTCCACTGGGCATTCTACCTAACATAAATGTTCTTAAGTCATCCCTCATTGCTTCTAGGCTTTGCCTCAGAAGATTTGGAGTAGTGGCTCTCATAGATAACCAGGGTTACCTGGGTGCACAATGTATAGTGGAGGAATTTCCGGAAAAGAAAGCAGAGAAGAGTAGAGATTAGAAAAGACTTTAAATTTCAGAAAAGTATGATAATTCTGTGCATGTATAGTCTATCAGAAACTCTGCCATTGTCGGTCATAAGCTCAGATGTGAAAGGAGGATGGTTGAGTGTCAGGCTAGCAACCCATCCTCATAAAAACTATAACTGCTATGGAAACAACAAGCAGAATCTCAACAATTATTACTCAACTTGAGAGATCAATTTAGAACCGCATGACGGTGCTAGAGCAAACCGACATTGGTGCCTGAAGTAGAAGGCGATCTTCTCCACCAAAAGCATCATAAAAATCACAATCACATGGAACATGCAGACAATGTAACAAAATGGACAACTTGCTCAATTGATACAAGAATTTGATAATTATCGATTGGACATTCTGGGCATCAGCAAAACCAGATGGACAGGATCACCAGTGATGGCAAGACCATGCTATATGCAGGACATGAGAAAAGGCACAAATGGGGTGTCGGCCTGATACTGAGTGAATGTGCAAGTAGAGCACTTGTCAGTTGGAAACCCATCAATGACCGGCTTATCATAGCCCGTTTCGTCTATGGACACGTCAGAGCAACTGTCATACAAGTATATGTGCCAATGAAGAACATGGAGGACGTGACGAAGGATGTATTCTACAAGTAGCTCCAGGATGTCTTTGACGACATCCTAAACCATGATCTGAAAGTCTTGATTGGAGACTTCAACACCTAATTGGGAGGCGATTGGTGTGGATTTGAAAGTATGATTGAAACCCAGACATCATATGAACATCTTGGAGACAATGGCGAACAGTTGGTATCATTCTGTGCCCACAAGAGGCCATATGTTGGTAACACATACTTCCAACACTGATGGATCTACAAAAGCACTTGATGGTCACTAGATGGGCAAACCTTCAGTTAGATCAACTATCTCTGCATCTGTCACAAGTTGCGGTTGTCCTTGCACAATAAAGGGTTCCTCAGGAATGTGGACGTTGTCTTGGACCATTAACTAGTCATGGTGAAGATTAAATTCAAACTTTGAAATCAAAGTCAGCCAATACCAAAGCAACAGGTTACAATAGAAAAGCTCAGATATCCTGCCACCGCTGATGCCTTTGCAATGGAACTGCATAGCCACTTCATCTTCCTCCTTAGAGAGACAACAGACGTCGAGGACCATTGGATCAATCTCAAAGATACCTTCAGAGTGTGCAACCAAGATACTATCAGAGGACGCCGAGGATAGCAGAAGAAGAAGTGGATCCAAAATCACACATGGAAACTGATTGAGAGAAAAATCACAAAGAGGAAATGTGATCTGGCCACAAACACAAATGCCCGAGAAGGATAAAGCTGAAAATATGTGGTGCTGGATTGACTTATGAAGAAAAGCTATAGGGAAAGATATTAAGGAATGGCTGGAACATAAGAGAAACTAGGTGCAATGGGCAGCAGACTGTAATTATACCAAAACACTTTACCGCATTATCAACTAGCTGACACGAGGAAAAAGCAATACCAATATTCCAAACAACGATTAAAGCTGGAAGCAACTCACCACCGAAGGAGAGCAAAATGAAAGGTGGATTGAGCACTTTCAAGAAACTCTAAACCAACCAGACCTGACCACTACCTATAACTCTGACGTGGATGAAGCCCATGAGAAGCTACAAGTAAACACTGTGGTGATCACTATCGAATAAGTTAACATCGCAATCAGAAGCCTCAAGAATAACAAACAAGCTGACTTAGATGAAATACTGTACTTGCAGAGATTCTGAAGCATGGCGGTCAGGCCATGGCAGAAAAATTTGCAGTATTATTCAATGAGTGCTGGTGAACTGGACCAGTCCCATCAAACTGGCGGAAAGGTGCCACAGTCAAGATCCCAAAGAAAGGCAACTTTTCTGAATGCACCAGCTGACGAGGCATCACCCTGCTGTTTGTGCCTGGGAAAGTGTTCTGCATGGTCCTACTCTGCGGAATGCTATAGATCAACGCCTGAGGGAAGAACGAGCCAGATTCCATGGTGGAAGATCATGCAGCGAACAAATCTTTACCCTTCGGAAATTCATACAACAATATGTTTAGATCCAAAAATCATTAGCAATAACTTTGTTGATTTTGAAAAAGCTTTTGACAGCATCCATCAAGAGTCCCTCTGGTGGATCCTGTGCTACTATGGCGTACCAGGAGCTTCATTCATCTTCTAAGATCTATATCGTTGATTGAACTACTGCATCAAACAGAAAATAGCTACACGGACATCTTAGAGATAATAGCTGGATAAGGCTGCATCTTGTCCCTGCTCAGTTTCTTCGTTGCTCTGGACTATGTCATATGACAAGCAGGGACATGCATTGCAGCTGGTATCAACTGGACTAATCCTGATCACTTTGGTGATCTGGACTTTGCTGATGACATTGCCTTGCTCGAAGAACATTAGATAAAACTGCAGGAAGCAACAACCGACCTTGAATAAGAATCCACCAAAATCATCCTCGGGATCAGCACCGATAAGTCACAGATCATGAACATACATGCTTCATTTGAAACGAAGGGAATGATGATTGGACCAAAGTGACTGGAGGAAATGGAGAGGTTCACTTACCCAGGTAGTTTGATCACCAAAGATGAAGATGCAGAAGCAGATGTCAAGTGCCACATCGGGAAGGTGACAGCAGTCTTCCAGTGGATGAACAACAACTGGTCCTCACCATCCATCTCCCTGTAGATCAAGCTTCACCTGCTTACCTCTATTGTGATTCCTACAGTCATTTTTGCCAGTGACACCTAGAAGGCATCAGCAAGTATCAAAAAGAAACTTAATGTCTTCCAGCAGAGTTGCCTATGCGGAATTTTTAAGATCCTATACTACAATCACATCACCAACAAAGAGGCTCTACGAAGCAGTGGCTTGTGCAAACTCTGCATCACCATCACTCACAGAAGACTCTGACCAGCCATGTGTTTCAAATGTAGAACCATCGGATCCCAAAGAGTGCCAAATGACCAAAAAGATCCCTGCAGAATGCTTGGAAAGGAATGTTGGTACAAGAGCTGAAGGTGTTGAACATTAGTTGGGATGAAGATGAGACCTTTACCAAAGACTGAAAATGCTATTGCCTAATATGCTTTGTAGCATGGGAAAATCTAAGACTTAGAGTAAGACAGTCTATTAGGAGTATAACTAAAACGTAGCTATGAAAAAGCTACATGAAAAGGTGAGTTTTTAGCAGTTTTTAAAAATGATTCATGATGTTAGTCTGGCATATCTCTGTATCGATAGAGCATTCCAGGGTTTTGGTGTATAAAGCAAAAGGCCGTCTAACAACTTCTTTAATGCCTACCCTTTGGAATAATAACCAGACCGCTATTAGAAGATGTAAGGTTATGATTTGGAATTTAGGCAAATAGGCATTCCAAAATATAGGAATGAGCAATATTATTTAAGGCTTTATATACCATTAGTAGTATTTTAAAATAGGTTCTAAAAGGCATGGGCAACCAGCATAATGATGATAAAACTGGTGAAATTTGCTCAAAATTTCCTGGTCAAGATTCTTGCTGCTGCATTCTAAACTAATGGCAACTAATTCATGTCTTTCTTAGTTAGTCCTGTGAGAAGTGCATTATAGTAATTTGGTCGACTAAAAACAAAGCATGAATTAATGTCTCAGCATCCTGCAGTGTTATCAGAGCTCTAATTTTGGTAGTGCTCCTTACAAGGAGAAATGCTGTCCTGCTAATCTGATTAATGTACAAAGTTTAGAACAGGGTCCATGATTATACTTAAGTTCTTTACTTTGCTTTGGCTTTTAATGCTAAGTGTTCAAGATTATTTATAAGTCCTTTTTGCTAAGCACTAAAATTACTATTTATCCATTCACAAATACAACTAAGACATTGGGTCAGAGAGCCCAACATGTCATGGTCATTAAATACTGTGGTTTTTCATCTTGTATTTCAAGATAATTTAGCGAAAACCCAAGCAAAATGACACCTATGGTACAACACCCTAGTACTAAAGATAATTTAGCCTAATGGAAGCATTTAGATTAGAAAAAGAAGCTGGCCCAGAATAAATCTTTGTGTTACCCCACATACAATATCATGGGCCTCTGAACTACTAAAGAATTTTCTACCTTTGAAATAAGACTGAAACCAGTTTAAAATACCGTCTAAAATATTCACCTATTGTCTAAATTCAATTTATGAGAATGCTGTAGTCTATGGTGTGAAATGCTGCACTCAGGTCTAATACACCAAGAATGGGTATGTGGTCTGTGTCCACATTAACCAGTGCAGTTTCTGTGAGTTAGAAAAGTTGTCAAAAACAGAGGAGCCAAGATTATAATTTTTTAGCAGGGGTTTAACAAATGCAGTCTTCAGACAATCTGGGAAGACCCCCTAGTATTTAATGGCAAATTAACTATGTCAAGTACGCTATCAATAAGCACACAGAAGACTTATTTGAAAAAGTAGTTGAGACTGGGTCCAGGAAACAAGTGGAGAATTCTGTTTGAGAAATTGTTCTGTGCAGTTCATATAAACCGATTTAAGTGAAGAAACTTAAAAATTACTTAAAAATACATGCTGGGTTTCAACAGGACTTTGGAGGTATTTTAGTACTTGAGGATTTCTTAACAATTGTTTAGAGGCCACTATGTCAGCTGCAGCCCTCACCTTATCATTCAAACCTTCTACCCTTCTTGTTACATTAATGGCTGTATTAGGGCAAGTACTACATTTATACTGTTTAGTCAGAATATTAGCAAACCTAGAGGCTGCTGATGCATCAGAATAACATTTTTTATCGATATGCTTTTTTTTAGTTCTGTTTGCCAGTATTTCTGCTTCAAATGAAATGTAGAAATGGTCAGATATACCAATATCCACAGCCTTTCTTTTGAAATTACTAAATCCATTGTGTGTTCTCCCTTATGTGCAGGCTGGTTGATGTGCTAAGATCAAAAAGGTGCCATAAATTCATAAATTCTCTTACTTTATGGTCACACTGGCTTTCCGTATGAAAATTAAAATTGCTGCAATTAGGAACCTATCATGTTTAGTTGTTGTTATAGATACCAAGCCAGAGAATTCCTCTATAAAAGATGCATTATATTTTAGAAATCTATAAATGGTCAATACGAGAGACTGCGACATTCCTTGAGTAACTGGAAAGACACTCAAAAGGTGAAATAGACTTTTAAAGTAAGGGGCTCATAATGATGGGATTAAAAATACTATATTCATTCTTCTTGTAATTTAATGTGTAAAGTAAATATTTTTTCCATTTTCTTTATAGACATTTTAGCACAGAAGCAGTTCAGGATGCTGCCCAGCTACTAAAAGGCACCCATGACTTCAGCACATTTCGATCCCTCAATTCAGAAACACCATTTAGATCTCCGGTGAAAACTCTTCAGGAAGCAACTGTTGCACCAGTGGAGAGCTCATTCTCCCGCCATTATTGCCACCAGTAGGTATAAACATGGCTATCAAACAGCATTTGTGTTCTTTTGAATATGAGTGTCAAGAGTTTTTAGTGAAAGAATCCTGATTGTGTTGTGTAATCCACATGTTAAGTCATCCAGTTATATGCTCACAAGGTGCAAAACACAGGCATTTTTTTTCAATATTGTTAAAAATATGCCTCCAGAAAATGAATGTAGTCCGCAAATCAGGATTCTGTTCACATGCGACCACGCTTTTGAATTGTAGACAGGGCTCTTGTGGAGATTCTTCTACAGGCACATAATACACATGTGTTCTTCATCTGTCTTGCACCTTCACTGTTGCTGATTTTCTCATTAAACTCCCAACATTCCAGGTAGCCTTTATAAAAATTATTTTCTACACAGCTATTCATACTTATCATTACCTGTTTATCTTTCTTACTGCTAAAACCATTATTTTTACTCCAGCTGTGGTGCAGTTACACTTCTAAACAGTTAGTTCTTTTGTAAGTTGCTTTGGAAAAGAGCATCTGCCATGTGAGTGCATAGAAATCATTGCTTTTTTGAAGGAGGCATGTAGCACGTATGAGAAACTTTCTGTTCTTGTTCTCTAGTATTAATTTTGTATTACTTGCCACCTTAAGTAGTTACAATCTAGGTCATAGAGTAAATATAAGAAGGAAATTGGTAACAAGAATTAGTAAGGTTTCAGAGATATTTAGTGTGACGAGTCAATAAGAAGGAACGAAAACCGTCTGAAAACAAAAAGAAATTTGCTGTCAAATAATATGACCAAAAATACATTAGGCATATTGTGGATTAATATGGGTGTTGCAGCTTAAAGGAGTTCCAAAAAGCAGAGGTGGAATCTTGCAGAGGAGCCTCCATGAAGACAAAGTTTGCAAGTTTGCTAGCAGGCAAACGTTTGTTTCTCCTCCTACATTAATTTTGTTTTTTAGTTTTCTAGGTACTTGGTTTGCTCCTACATACTAAAAGATGTGACTTTTATATATATATATATATATATATATATATATATATATATATATATATATATATATATATATATATATATATTTTTTTACTGTAAACTGTTCCTGAATGACTCACTATGAGGGTGTGCGTAAGTAAGTTTAGCTGGTGATGTCCTGATATTCTGTCCGTGGTAGGTTTCTGCCTTGTGCCTAAGGCTGCTGGGATAAGCGTTAGCTTTCTGTGACTGTGCTGTGAACAAATCAAGTTAAGAAGTGACAGCGCATGAAAATGAAAGGCAAGATCGTGAATATTGGAAAGTTCAAGGAGGTGGCTTGAGACAGAAAGGTAGAAAGTGTAGACATGTAAGGTAAACATGTTACAATGAACTGCTTCTGGTGCTTGTTGTGCTGAAATTGGGAGTCATAAAATTTAAAGTGGTGTGAAGAACTTCACTTAGTGGTTACATATACTGTACGTGCACAGTGGAGCTTTGGGTGCAAAGGTTGTTATGGAAGTGACACATGGTGTGATCGAAGTGGCAGGGCATGAGAAGAGTAGTGAATCACAAGCAAGGTAAGGTTATTTGGTGAGCCAGTACCAGAACTGATAAATCTCTGAAATGGATGTTAAAATGGTTGGTTGTTTTTTGTTTTGCTAGCAATAACCAAGCTATCAGACCCATTTGTCTACTTGGCTCATATACTTGGTTTATGTACTACCTACCTGTCCAGCATGTAGCAACACACTGTTTTTGTAATATTCACCATGGTGCAGATATCTCTGGAGAAGCAGAAGACTCTAGAAGGTGGCCATGCATGCATGCATGTATATGGTGAAGGTGTAGGTTCAAACTCTATCAAGTGCACAGAACTTGAGAATTCACAGAAAGTACAGCCTCTCCTTCGTGTGCAGAAGGTGCAGCAGATGCAGACAGTCAGCAATACAGTATATACAGTATAAAGTTCTACTGGTGGAGCAGATTTAGTAGTGACCAGATTGAGGTGTAGTTGGCAGAAGTTTAGAGAAGTAATACCATTAGTAAAGTTCAAGGAGTCTTCAATAAAGTGACAGAATTTATTCCACTTGTGTATGTGCCTGTATGGTAATTACTGTAGACCTATGTATTAAAATCTAAACACCTAAGTTAGAGAGAACTGAGATGTTTATGATTAAGATGGATGTGTGATGCGTCAGTGAAAGATAAATTGAAAAATGTAGATCTATACAGCAGAGAGAATGTAGAACTTACTGTATAAGTGTCATCTTGTAGAGGCACTGCCTCAGGTGGTCTGGTCATGTGATGCAAAATGATGATGTTTACTGGGTAAACTAAAGTCTTGATCTATCGGTGGATAGTAAGAGAGCTAGAGATAGGCAGAAGAAATGGACTGATGAGGTAAGAAGAGGTAAGAAAAACGTGCAGCATATAGATTCTGATAGAAATCGATGGAGAAAAGAAATATGGGGTAAAATGGCCAACCTGGTTTATTCTGGACACTACCTGTAAAGCTGAACTGATGACCATGTCCTTGGCAATGGAACGTATGTGATCATGTACAGACACACGGTACCATTACCAGACAGTTTTAGTTTGTACATGTTAAAGTTTAGCAATGTCTACATTTTTTCTACCAAAAAAACATAGAAATGAAGAGTATTCCAGGGGCAAAGAAACCAGCTTGGTTTATAACATGATATTGCCACTGTTTGCTAAACCAGTCATTCTCAACTTTAAGTCCTCAGGGCTCCCTATGGCTGCAAGTTTTTGTCCCAAGCCACATTTTCTTTTAATTGGACAACTAATTCAATTAACCAAGTGGTTATTTTCTAGTTTCTATGTTTTTTACAGCTATCCAGAAATTACAAACTGGTTATGCTATATTTTTTACTGAATGAAGCTGGAATTTATAAGTGTTAGAAGGGTAAAAATGTTTTTTCCCTAATGTTTTTGTAATGTTTAGGTGTTTTAGATAATTACATACTAAGAAGAAAACAAGTGGGTAACCCTGAAGTAGCTGCTCCTTTCAGGGTCATTTGTGCTGGTATCTCTTCTGCTAAATGCGAATTTAGCACAATACAAAAGCAAATTAAAAAAACAAAACAAAAAACAAAGTAAGCATTTAAAGATACATAAAACATACCAATATGTCTTAATTTTCTATTAGGTGGAATTGTGGCTTTGAGGTTAAGAATCTGTGCTGGTATCTGGAAGGTTGCCAGTTCAAATCCTGTTACTGCGAGAAGGGATCCTTCTCCGTTGGGCCCTTGAGCAAGGCCATAACCTGACAATTGCTCCAGGGTCACTGTACAAAGCAGACTCTGTGTTCTGACTTCCAAAAAGTAAAGACAATTTCCCAACGAGGAATAATGCAATGCACCAAATACCAAAAAAATAAAAGTTTAAATATGACACTAATATGCTTTTTTAAATGCAAAATAAAAAGAACAATGGGTCATGTAATTAAACAATGAGATCAATTAAAGGTAACAATAATTGATTGAAGCAGGTTGGAACAAAAACCTGCAGACACAGGGGGATGTGACGTCTGAAGGTTGAGAGGGAACCACTGTGCTAAACATCTGCTATGTTATCATGATGTCTTATAAACATATCACAAAAAGTTCTAAGCCCAGCATTCTTTGATGTAAACATGAGCCACATTTTTGTTAATTTAAAATTAACATTTATTCATTAGTTTTCCAAATGTGGTTATTTTAATACAAAGTCACAGTGTACCCATAGCTTAACCTGGCAGTATTGGGCACAAAGCAAGAGTAGATCATGAAGAGGTTGTCAGACCATCATGGGGCACAGTCAGAAGAAGAAAAGCTTGACTGCTTAAACAATGCACAACTGGACAAGGGGATGAGTTGTCAGTGTATGCGTAAATGTTTTACATAAACAGTATCCAGTCCAGGATTATAGTGAAGGACTCTAAAACCTGGATTGAATATGCCATTATGATAAAGGACCCATAAGACAGTGCATGAATGTGTAAATTCCACATAAGCAGTGGCCTGGTCCTGGATTTAAACCCAGTCTCTCATCTACTTGAGTTTTCCTGTCACATCTCAACAATGTTCAGGTTAGTTTAGTTAGCGACTCTAAGCTGGTCAGTTATAAATGAGTGTGTATGAACCCTGTGACAGAATGATACTTATTCTGGAGCTATTTCTTGCCTTGTGGCTTATAGCTACAACACTAAATTAGATAAGAGGAGGATGAAGTTGATTATTATTGCAAAATAACCTAAGATTCTTTTTTGTTTCAGGCACTTGCAGTTCTGGGAATTAACTTTTCAAAGCAAATCATTTCTGTATAAACAAGTAAGTTGTTAAATTGGTTATGTTTTCAATCCATGTAGAATCTGGAAGAAATATTTTAATAGTAATAACTCGTTAAAACCAGCTTGTGGTTGTTGGTAAAATGTTGTCATCTGGGGATGACTTAATGGACATTTTTTTTCTATGGCTGTTTAAAAATACTTGTTTGTTATCAACAAGTGTGGCTGTGAAAATCCTTATCCATTTATGTTTATAATATTTCCACCAAACCCCAGTCTCCTAAGACGTACTAGCTTTATTGAGCTCTCCTTCAAGTTACACTTGCCAGTGACAGATGCATATAGTGTCATATAATTGAGTCAGCTCCAGAAACCTGAATCAATGTTCAAGTGTCTTTATTCTATCTGACCTAAGAGATCTCAGTACTGTTTACAGCTATATTATGTAATAAACTTCCTGAGATGACTCTGAGTATACCAAATTACAGGTGACAACTAGCTAAGCACTGTGGTGGTTCTTGGGGTCAGTTATTTGGTTATTTAAATTGGTGTGTTTTATTGTAGAGGGATGGAGAACTGGCCAAAGTGCACATTAGATAAAACTGTCATTAAACCTCAACTGGAGCAACAAATTAATGATGATGCTGTTGAAATTACAGATGCTATTTTATGAAATGGTTAAGCCTGATCAAAACTGAAGTAGTATAAGATGTTCATTGTTAAAGCATAGTTTTCACAAAAGTGATACTTTGTTTTTAGAGAGCGTTACATACATTGCGCGGCACAGCAACACCCTACGTGGAGTTTGCATGTTCTCCCCGTGTCTGTGTGGGTTTCCTCCGGGTGCTCCGGTTTCCTCCCACAGTCCAAAGACATGCAGGTTAGGTACATTGGCGATCCTAAATTGTCCCTAGTGTGTGCTTGGTCAGTGGGGGTGTGTGTGTGTCCTGCGGTGGGCCGACGCCCTGCCCAGGGTTTGTTTCCTGCCTTGCGCCCTGTGTTGGCTGAGATTGGCTCCGGCAGACCCCCGTGACCCTGTGGTTAGGATGTAGCAGGTTGGATAATAGATGGATGGATGGGTTGCAAACACTGGGTAACTTTTTTTGCTGTGAGCTCAAGGTTATTATGTTATTTCTGTGGATGAATTTTGGAAAAACAGTGCAAACTGAAAAATATCCTTCTGTAATTACTGTTACAGTATTTTATTAGCCATGCTGGTCTGATAGACTTGGAATATATAAACACGATGCTGTGAAAACATATTTGCCCCCTTCCTGACATTTTTCCATTCTTACACAATGCATGGCCTCACACCTTTAGACAAATGGAACCCAAGTGAACACACAAAATAGTTTTTAAATCATTGCTTTTTTATTCAAGGGACAAAGTTATCTAGCTTCCCTAACACCAATGTGAAAAAGTAATTGCTCCCATAGTTTCAGTACTCGGTGGCAGCATGTCTAGTAGCAGTGTAATCACAGCTAAATGCTTCCTATAATTCAATATCAGTCTTTCACATTACTGTTGAGGAATTTTAGTCCACCCATCTTTAAACCACAACTGCTTTAATTCAGGCACATTGGTAGCTTTGTGAGCATGAAATGCTTGTTTCAGGTCCTTTCCCAGCATCTCTATTGGTTTCAATTTAGGACTTTGACAATGTCCAAATCTTCTGAACCATTCAGTTGTAGACTTGATTTATTGTCCTGCTGCATAACCCAATTATGCTTAAGCCTCAGGTCACAGACAGTTGACCAGGCATTACCCCTAAGAATATTCGGTGTCAAAATTCAGACTTCATGGTTCCCTGAATAATGGCAAGTCTCCTTGGCATTCGGGTATCAAAACTTCACTACACCACCACCATATTTTATTGCAGCTATGATGTTCATAATGTTGAATGCTTTTTTTAATTTTATGCCAGTCACAGTACCATACTGCGAGTCCTACTTTTGACACAAGTCTCCATAGAACATTATTCCAAAAGGGGATCATACAAGTTTTTTCTCTGCAAAAATAAGATGAACAGTTATGTTATTTTTGCGTCTCAGAAGTTCCCGCCTGGATGCTTTCCCATGATTCCATTATTACTCTGTCTTTTTCTTATTGTGGAGTCATGAACACTGACTTTAGTTGAGGCAGAGAGGCCTGCAGATCTTTGTATGATATTCTGGGATCATCTATAATTTCTTGAATAACTTGGAGCTGTGTGCTTGGGGTAAGGAGTAGAGTCTGGCCTTTAACTGGAAGATTCTCTGTTTAGAGATAGTGCTTCTCACTGTGGTATGCTGGAATCTAGAGCCTTAAAAATGACTTTGTAACCCTCTCCTGATTGTTGAATTTCAACATGTTTTAATGTCAACTCTTGTATAATTACCTTTAATAGAGGAAGAGTGTTCTAGAAATCTTGTGATGATGTATATGGTAATGTTTGGATTCAACAGGGCCAGCTGCAGTCAGGTCTGGCTGTGTTCAAATTATCAGTTAACTTTGGTTAGCTGTTTAAATCAGTGACTACAAAAATCAGAGGCTATCAGGAAGGGGGCAGATACTTTTTAACCGCACTGTAAGCCATTCAGGCCTGTTGAGGTTGAGGCTGATCTGATTTTGCTAGTTTAACTATTCTCTAAATTTCTATTTCCCGACACCTTAGAGTCTATAGAATCAGTTTGGTTAACTATTTATTGACACTTGTACAACCTTAATCTGAATTTTAAAATTCTGCTTTCATTTCCTGTCTGGCAGGTCCGTAGAATGACCGGTGCCCTGGTTGCAGTGGGACAAGGGAGGCTTACTCCAAAACAACTGCAGGATCTCTTAGATGTTCGGAATTCACTAGCATTTCCACAGAATTTGATTGCACCACCAGACGGGCTGTTTTTGAAGGAAGTAAAATATGAGAACTTTAAAAACTGAAACATATACTTAGATAATTTACTATTTTTGGAAATACTTTTCAAAAAAGAAGTTCACAAAAACTTTGACAATTATATGAAACATTTACATTTTTTACAAATTGCTTTTTTTTTCTTCACATTTTTGTTGATAAATTATGTCATTTAAATTCACATTTATTCCATTCTGTATTGTCATAATTTTCCATTAGAAATTTTGAAAACTGCATGTGGGCTTTTTCTGTCATCTGACATCTGGTTAAATCAAACGTTGCAGTGTCAGTCTATTTTACAGAATCTGATTCAATAATATTAATGTAATGATTTTAAAGACATACATTTTCTCTGCAAAAACCTACTCTCAACATTTTCTCATACTGTATACTACAGAAGAATATGTGTTAAAATTCAATTTGTTAGCTAAGGATAAAATTTGAAAAACATAACATAACACTGCGCAGATTCGGACACCAGGCAAAATATGAGTGGGTGGTTATTACCTAGACCAATAGGCTGATGAAGTCCACTGTGAAAGTAATATCTGGTCACTTCATCCATTCATTTTTTTAAATCTGCTTTTTCTTTATGTAAATACAGTGATACCTTGAGGTACGAGTTTAATTCGTTCTGTGACTGAGCTCGTAAGTCAAAATGCTCGTATCTCAAATCAGTTTTCCCAATTGAAATTAGTTGAAATGAGATTAATTCATGCCAGCCCCGAAAAAACCACTCCAATTTTTTGTTAAATGTTTTTAACATAAGAAAAATGTATTTATAATGAACAAATATTGTATACAAACAAAATAAAACAAAAGAGAATTTAAATAAATAAACAGATGTTGGTGAAGCCGATTAGCATATTGCAATGTTTTTTTCTTTCACTTCACTTTTGTTTAACTTATTTTCTTCTTAACTAGTTTTTTTTTTTTGTTGCCACACTTTTGTCTCTTTCATTTTTGGGGCATTTCAATAGAAACCTGTCCAAGGAGCTTTGTTTAGTCCTCCCCTTTAGAATGTTTCTGAAATGAGTTAGGCAAGTGTCATTAAATAGCGCCGCTGCACGATCACTTTCTTTTCAATCTTTTCAATAAAGTCAAGCGTTAGGCAAGTGTCATTAAATAGCGCCGCTGTACTATCAGTTGTAACCTTTTCAGGGTATTTCTTTTCTTTAAAGCTTGAAACTGTTTCCCACATTGCAAACACTTTCTTTATCTCACTTTAAGAGATAGCCTCCTCCGTGATTCCAATCTCCTGCAGAACCTCCGTATGTTGCTGCATCTGTAGTTCCGTCAGTTCCTCGGAATGTGCGGGGACTGGTCACTCGTATTTCAAATTTTGGCTCTGTTATACTACATTTTTCTTTATGTCACTATATCTGGACAATACTGTTATGAGTTTTATTCACATGTGCATGTTAAATTTGGCACACAGGGGCTCAGCAGTTAGAATTGCTAGCTAAGCATTGGATTAGATAGTCAAAGACAACTGGAGGATTGTATAGTCAGCTTAAACACAGGATAGTGTATTTCTGACCTCTGTCAGCACAAAATCATCTTTCCTTATTGGGAGAATGAGAACCAGCATGTAAGCACTATGATATTTCTGTATTTTGTGGAGGAGGAATTCAGCCCTTGTTTGGAGACAGAGAAGACCAGCAAGTGAAGCAAGACATTATAAAAGCTTGGACAACAGCCAGACCCTTGGAGGCGGTGTCGACAAAGTTCGAAAAACCTCCCAGCGTGGGGACGAGAAAATGGCTGACTGTGTTGATCCAGATTTCCCACCTGGATAAAGTCTGTCCATATGCCTCCCGCCTGTAACGCGTAACCGTCAGTAAATGTAAGCTAAAAGATATTTTTCTCATGTGATTCTTGTACCGCCGTAATCACGATGGGAGGGATATCGCCTTTTCTGGTATATTATGATATTGTTTAGTTATTTAATATGCCACAATTTCAAAAGAACACATTTCCAAGAGAGCTAATGCCTCTTCAGGAAACAGTCTCATAACTCAAGACAAAAAATCAACCTAGTGACGGCTCGTATCTCAAAAAACTCGTACGTTGGGGTACTCGCATCTGAAGGTACCACTGTATATAGAACCAGAACTGTTAATAGCAGTAACTTACTGTAAATTCAACACATATGTTTCATATGGTATATACGCAGTAAGAGAAGTGACTCTCTTTGAACTGTGCAAGGAAAAACATGGAAATTGGACACAAAAGGTATCTCAGCCAGAAGCTTGTCTGGGGTTTGATAAATTTGTGATACCTGTAGCTCACAAGTGTTGCCCTTCATCTGATCAAAGTGAAAATTCCCTTAAATGAGAAGAGTCTCATATTTAAAATAAATTCCAGAGATTTTGCTGCTGTAAACATGGGCCATCTGGCTCATTGATCTTTGTTTATCTGAAGAAAAGAAATTAAATGGCCATAAATTACCCTGTGAATGTATAGCGAGTTTGTGTAAACATGGGACACTAGGGACTCTGCAATAAATAACTTGCATTTGGTTATTGTTTTAAATGACAGTAATTTATAGTTATTCATCGCTTTGGCTCCTCATGATGTCAACAAGATATTTCACAGGGCAAATGTGCATTGTTTGGTTGAATGTTATAGTAGATATTGGGAAAAGCTGAAACAAAATGCTATGTTACTTTCATGTATTCAGTATTTTAATGCGGTTTAGGGAACAAGTTATCTCAAACACTGGTTCTTTGTCTTCAAGGAACAAAAACTAACACAATTGTATTATTCAAAAATATCTTTGTTTTATTGAAACTTTTTTGGAAAGTCTTTTATTTTTGTACTCAGATAAATGAAAAGATACACTGATTTGCTGTATATAACTAAAGTGTGTTCCTTCTGCTGCAATCTGTCTTTCCAGCTGGCCAACTTGCATATCTGTGTGAAAGTATACAGTTTGCCAAGAAATATAAGAATGTGTGTGTAACTCCCATCCATGATTATTCATGTCCTAATTTCATCACCTCCTTTTTTAAAAAAATGTCTTTTTACATTAAAGTGTTGTCTGTATAAACTATAGATTTCTCTTGCATTTGTTCACTATGATGTAAACATAGTGTTTTCTGAATGCATTTTGGAACATATTTTTCATATTCCTTATAAACCATCAAGGATTATTTTGTAGTCATTTAAAATATATACAGCCGGAATGTATATAAAGTAAAAAATGTCAGTAAATGGAATGCTGAAAACATTTTTTTTATTTTATTGTATATACATTTTTTTAGGTTAAATCATGAATAAGTGGTGAAACCACAAAGGTTAGCCTCCATGTCTAGATATTTCCTTGTATGAATTTTAAATTCGGATGGTATTACATGGATTTTGTGCTCATGTTTAACCAGTTGTGCTCAGTAAATTTCAGATCTCAGCTGATTGCCCACCAGTGACTCACTGTGTGGTTCAGAGTGAGTTGCTTCACACGTCAGTGTAAAAGTGTACAAAATGGGGCACACTGTATGGTAAACTAATTGAGAAGTCCATTGTATGCCCCCGTAGCATGTACCCACACACAGAGTCAGTTTGGAATTTCCTAATAACCTAGCCTGCATTTATTAGGGGAAAAATCAGGAAAACTGGAGTACACACACTCACACGGGCAGAACATGCAAAATCCAGACAGACAACATGAAGGAGTGAGAGTCAAACCCAGGATGTGTGATCTGTGCAGGATTACCCGCTGTAGCAAAACAGTAAAATGTAGAACCCCATGCCATATATTCATTCATGTGAGGACTTACCTGCATATACAGTATAGTAAAGTACATCATCTATATTCTGTAAATATTGTATACATTTGTGCCTTTTGAATTTTTTGGTTTTGTGTAATGTTATTTATTTATTTATTTCCCACACTAAGGACCTCATTTTAACTCTTAGATCAGATCTTGTCTGTCTGTCAGTTTTGTTTTCTTCTTCACCAGTCACACAACAATAGCTCAGCTGATTTTCACAGACTTTTGTTTGCAAGTAGCCACTGGTCCGTCTTGAGATATATGATGTATGGAGTTTTAAAAATGTCATCCTCTTTTACTAAGAGATCAAGATTGTGAAATTTGACCTATAAAATTAAGTGCAAGATGTACAGAAATAGAAATAATATGCAGCAAAGGACAATTCATTGAACAGTAATGATAATTACCTCAATTGTTCAGTAATAATATTTAATTTGTTCTAGAACATGTACAATGCACCAAAGCTAACCTGCCCTTCTTAAGTAAAATTTTAGAGAAGGCAGTCATTATGCAGTTAAATGACCACCTAAATAAACATGCTATTCTTGATACTTTTCAGTCAGGCTTCAGAACAAATCACAGTACAGAAACTGCACTTGTTAAAGTAGTAAATGACTTGTGGGTAAATGCAGACAGAGGCCATTTATCTGTTCTCATCCTCTTAGATCTGAGTGCTGCATTTGACACCATTGATCATAATATTCTTAGAAATCACCTTAGTCAATGGGTGGGCCTCTCTGGCAGTGTCTTAAATTGGTTTGAATCCTACCTGGCAGGGAGAAAATTCTTTGTGAGTTGTGGTAATCAAATCTCAAAGACACATGATATCCGATATGGTGTTCCACAAGGCTCTATCCTGGGTCCGCTGTTATTCTCAATCTACATGCTTCCGTTAGGTCAGATTATCTCAGGTTACAACGTGAGTTACCACAGCTATGCTGATGACACACAGCTGTACTTATCTATAGCACCTGATGACTCCGACTCTTTCGATACACTAACACAATGTCTTACTGGTATTTCTGAATGGATGAATAGTAATTTTCTCAAACTAAATAAAGAGAAAACTGAAATTTTGGTAATTGGCAATAATGGATTCAGCGAGGTTATCAGAAATAAACTTAATGCACTAGGATTAGTAGTTAAGACGGAAGTAAAAAATTTAGGGGTAACCGTTGACTGTAATCTGAATTTTAAATCGCATATTCATCAGACCACTAGGACAGCATTTTTTCATTTAAGAAACATAGCTAAAGTTAGACCTCTTATATCATTGAAAGATGCTGAGAAATTAATTCACGCTTTTGTTTTCAGTAGACTAGATTACTGTAACGCACTCCTCTCAGGACTACCCAAAAAAGACATAAATCATTTGCAACGAGTGCAGAATGCAGCTGCTAGAATCCTAACTGGGAAAAGAAAATCCGAACACATTTCTCCAGTTTTGATGTCACTACACTGGTTGCCTGTGTCATTCAGGATTGACTTTAAAATACTGCTTATGGTTTATAAAGCCTTAAATAATCTCGCTCCATCTTATATATCGGAATGCCTGACACGTTATATTCCAAATCGTAACCTTAGATCTTCAAATGAGTGTCTCCTTATAATTCCAAAAGCTAAACTTAAAAGAAGTGGTGAGGCGGCCTTCTGCTGCTATGCACCTAAAATCTGGAATAGCCTGCCGATAGGAATTCGCCAGGCAAATACAGTAGAGCAATTTAAAACACTGCTGAAAACACATTACTTTAACATGGCCTTTTATAACTTCACTTTAACATAATCCTGATACTCTGTATGTTCAATTCTTCATAATAACTATTCATGGTGGCTCTAAAATCCGTACTGACCCCTACTCTCTCTTCTGTTTCTTTTTCCGGTTTCTTTGTGGTGGCGGCCTGCGCCACCACCACCTACTCAAAGCATCATGATGCTCCAACAATGATGGACTGAAAGCCAGAAGTCTACGTGACCATCATCATCAGGTCCTTCCATGAAAATATGATGATTTATGTTAGGTAGAATGCCCAGAGGGGACTGGGCGGTCTCTTGGTCTGGAACCCCTACAGATTTTATTTTTTCTCCAGCTTTTGGAGTTTTTTTTGTTTTTTCTGTCCACCCTGGCCATCGGACCTTACTCTTATTCTATGTTAATTAATGTTGACTTATGTTTATCTTTTATTGTGTCTTCTATTACTCTATTCATTTTGTAAAGCACTTTGAGCTACATTTTTTTTGTATGAATATGTGCTATATAAATAAATGTTGATTGATTGATTGATTGAAAGTTGTAATGTATAACTTGATCGCTAAGAGACAAATGATGGGTGAGCGGCACACACATCCTCCTCCTCCTCCTCCTCATCCTCCTCCCTGAGCAGTGCCCCTGGCGGATCCCCAGCAAGTTTCTGCCCCCTCTCACTACCGCCATCTCAAAGCACTTTTGTGTTTCTGCTCCAGCATGGATCTTGTCACAAATGGGTCATTTGCATACTTATTATTTGTCCTAAACAAAAACTGAATGTGAGTTTTTATGTTTGTCATAAAATGACAGAAACTATTTTTGCTAAAATCAAACTATTGAGTGGCAAATGCCAAAATCTAATTCTTTTTCGACATTTTTAAATATTAAAAAAATTCTCAGTTATTGTTGTGGTCAACACAAAAATGTGAAACTGGTGTTGTTTTGTTATGCAATAAGTTCTGATTCTTTTGAAGTAAAATTATGTGGATATTTGGGTGGGCTTTTGTGTGTGTATTGTTTGTCTAATAACTGTGTTTTTTCTTTGTTATATTTTTTAATGTATATTCTCAATTCATTTGTGCCTTTTTATGCCTCTGTCTTTGAGTATGTGACCCTGGGTTAAGCTGGGTTCGTTCCTGGCATCCCTGAATAAAATAAACTAATTGCTGTTCTTTACAGCTCAGTTCTTTAATGTTTTCAACATTAGTTTGTGTATGCATAACAAATAAATATTTACCTTTTATATATACTGTAAGTGTATAACTTAAATAGCGCTGACCTCATGTATTGTTCCATTATAAAGGTTGTTTATTACTAGCACTCCCAAATCAGAAGATTTTATGTTGCGTAAAAAAATGTACAATACAATACCTGCCAGTTTTACATGAAAAAATATAACGGAACAGAGAACCACAAGACTATAAAGGTCAAAAGTTTTCTAATTTCACTTAGAGAAGCAAGAAAAAGTATCCACACCCTCTAAAGATTTTGCATTTTCTTGTGCTACAATCTGTAATTTGCATGTTTTGCCCCAATTCAAAGCACACAACCAACACAGCAATGTGGTGAAACCATTTTATTATAAAATAAAAGTGTTCAAGTAGTAAAACTGAAATGTCTTTTGTTAAGTATACATCCCCCCGTTGGCAATACTTGATGGAAGCCTGTGAGCAGTGACACAGTCCTGGGTTCAAGACACTTAACTTTTATTAACAGAATGCCTTCAGCAGATTCCTTTCTGTAAGTTAAAGACAGCACACTAATCCATTCCTTTCCTTTGTCTCGTCCAGCTCCTCTCCCGACTCCAAATCCCTGTAATGAAGCAGATATACATCATCACCTGTAAAATACTATTCTAGCAGTGAAGAGTGGTGGTGGCAGCATCATGCCGTGAAGTTGGGGACTTGGAGAATTGACAGGTTTGAGGAAAAGCTGAATGGAGTAAAGTACAGAGATATCCATAATGAAAGCTCTGGACCTCAGACTGGGTGAAAGTTTTATCTTCCAGCAGGACGATGACCCCAAGTACAAAGCAAAGACATCACAGGAGTGGCTTAGGGACGTCTGTGGGAATGCCCAGGAATGGTCCAGCCCTAGCAGAGACTTGAAATCTTTCATTTCTGGAGAGACTTGAAAATAGCCGTCCACTGATAGTCTCCATCCTTATTGACAGAGATTGAGAGGATCTGTGGCGACGAATGGCAGAAAATCTATTAATCCAGATGTGTTAAACTTGTTGCATCAACCCCAAGTAGGCTCTAGGCTGGAAATGCTACCAAAGGGTTTTCAACTAAGTACTGATGAAAAGGTCTGAATACTTGTAGCAATTTTCAGTTTTTAATGTTTGGTTTTGACTTTATCACTCTGGGAAACCAAGTGCTGCTTGAAGAGTGAAAATCATTAATCGATTTTAGCACAAGGCTGTATCATAACAAAACGTGAAGCAGTCTGAATAATCCACGTAATGTGGTGCAAAGGATGAAATTCTATGTGGCCAGTATAGATGCTTTTGCAAATGTAGAAGTCGTGAGATTGGTGTGCTTCATTTGAAGGCCTCAGTATGAACAGGCTTTTATAGCAATGCCATCTTTGAGTACATCCAAAACAGTAAAACCAAACTCCTTTCCAGAAGTGTGTGGCATGAGTAATATGTGAATCTAAATTCATTTTTGTACCCTGAACAGTTGAACTCTTTGGTGGTAGTTGTGATGTGAAAAGACAGAAACATGCAATGGACAGCTCCAGAGCCCATAGCACGAACAGCACAGAAGGGGCAGGAACCAACTGTGGATGGAGGAGCTGCAAACAATGGCCCATTGACTCACACCAGGCCATTTTAGGATGGTCAGTCCCTTAGGAAAACCCACACAAGACTTTGGGAGAAAGTGCAAATTCCACCGAGATGGTGTCTGGTCCAAAACTCGGGTCTTGACCCTTGAAGCTGTGAAGCAGTAACAGTAACCACTGTGCTACCCTCTAACTGGGCTGATCTCCCTGAAATAGCACACAAGTGGGCTGTCAGGTTTATAGGTTCTCATTATTGTCACATGTTTGGTGAAATTCTCACTTGCATGTGCTAATCAGCCTGACACTCATCTCCCCTTCCTTGAAATGTCTGAGCTGTCAGGATGTCTCAAGACCAGTGCAGAGAGACTGAGGAGCAGCTTCTGTCCACAGTCCATCTGCATTGTAAATTAGGATGGCGTCGAGAGCTACATGATGCACTTTTGCTAATTCACTTTTATTAAGTTATTTATGCTGTCATTGTACATAATGATTTTTATTTTATTGTCTGTTATATTCTTCAACTATTGCAGTGTAGCATTTCTGTACATATTGTACTGTGTGTATAATTGAATGTGACAAATCAAATTTGATTTGATTTAATAGCACCAACACCTTAACTATGTTTCTAGATGAACGGGAAGGTGCTGAGATGCAAAGACTGAATGACACATCCTCTGATCCTTATATGACTATCGAGGTTGGAAAAGTGCTGACATTCAGTCCTACGCAGGAGAAGCACCAGACCCACCTGCTGCAGACTTTGTTTTTGTTACAGCTCAGCTTTTTGTTTCTTCTGCTTCCCCTGAATTGTATGCCCTTCACTGTAGCTTTAAACCAGGATGCTTTCACCCTGAATACATCAACATTTAAGACAAAGCCTGCCGATGATAATGCATTATTCTTGACTCTTGAACCAATTCAGTGTTTCTAACTGCTCATTCTGTTGATTTCAGACCGGCTAGAAGGAAGCATTGCTGCGAAGATCTGACTGAATGGAGCAATGCAGCGTGTTTACACTTGCAAAAGCATCCGGGGGAAATTTTGTGTCACTTATCATCTTCAATGAATGCCAGGATTGTGGTAGGAAACTCCCACGCAAAAACAAAATGCTAGATCTGAAAGTGCACTGCAGTGGTTTCGATCTTTATCATGTGAAATCTGTTTCCAGTTCCATTTTGCTATATTAATATACATTCTCATATGTGCTTAATCCAATTCAGGATCCCAGGGGAGCACAGCCTTTCACAGCAGCACTGGGTGTAAGGCGGGAACAACCCTTGATGAGGTGCTAGTCCTCCACAGGGCGCTTTATTGATGTGCATTATCTATCTTAATAAAAGGTGAAATATCTTTGTGTTTGTCTGTGTGTGTGTCCGATTGCTATGTCTCAACAAGTGGCACATCACAAACATTTGTAGTAATAAAATCCATTCCACTTGCCATTCCAACAGATGGCACATAACAAACATTAACATTGCTTTTGCGAATCCTATACAAAATGGTATAATAGAGGCATATGCGTTTCATTTGTCATTTCAACAGATGGTGCATCACAAACATTTGTAGTAATAAGATTACTTCCTACATTACAAAATACTATGCACTCCAATAGGTGGTACACTGCAAACATTAACACTGAAACTATGTTGATTAGATTTCAACCTGTCTTAGATGGGTAGCTTAGCTAGTCATGTTATAAACAATGGTTTCAAATTCAGTCCTGGGGTGTCCCTGTGGCTGCAAGTTTTGTTCAAGCCAGGTTCACAATTGGTGAGTCATTTTTACTTTTCATTGTTTAGCTGTTTTAAATTTCTTCTCTTATTTTGCATGTAGAAAAGTGCATTTGTGTTAAATTTACATTTAAAAAAAATGAATAGATATTTGTATTTTTTGCCATATCTTATGATGCTTAACTCTGTAATTTTCCTTTTAATTAATTTTGTCTGTGGAGATTGTCCTCTTAATTGTATCAGAATAATAATAATAATTAATGACAAGCATAGCTAACGCCAAGGCAAGTGAAGTGAACAATAAGAGGCAGCTATTTTAATGCTATCCAGTTGTGATATATTCACCTTAATCAAAGGAGAAGTGTCTGTGTGTCCGTCCAGTTCCTATGTCTCTGTTATCCAACAGATCACAAACATTAGCACTGCTTTTACAAATCATGTACAGTTAGGTCCATAAATATTTGGACAGAGACAACTTTTGTCTAATTTTGGTTCTGTACATTACCACAATGAATTTTAAATGAAACAACTCAGATGCAGTTGAAGTGCAGACTTTCAGCTTTAATTCAGTGGGGTGAACAAAACGACTGCATAAAAATGTGAGGCAACTAAAGCGTTGTTTTAACACAATCTTCATTTCAGGGGCTCAAAAGTAATTGGACAATTGAGTCAAAGGCTGTATTATGGGCAGGTGTGTTCAAGTCCGTTGTTATGTCTTATCAATTAAGCAGATAAAAGGCCTGGAGTTGATCTGAGGTGTGGTGCTTGCATGTGGAAGATTTTGCTGTGAACAGACAACATGCGGTCAAAGGAGCTCTCCATGCAGGTGAAAGAAGCCATCCTTAAGCTGCGAAAACAGAAAAAACCCATCTGAGAAATTGCTGCAATATTACGAGTGGCAAAATCTACAGTTTGGTACATCCTGAGAAAGAAAGCAAGCACTAGTGAACTCAGCAACGCAAAAAGACCTGGACGTCCACGGTAGACAACAGTGGTGGATGATCACAGAATCATTTCCATGGTGAAGAGAAACGCGTTCACAACAGCCAACCAAGTGAACAACACTCTCCAGGGGGTCGGCGTATCGATATCCAAGTCTACCATAAAGAGAAGACTGCATGAAAGTAAATACAGAGGGTGCACTGCAACGTGCAAGCCACTCATAAGCCTCAAGAATAGAAAGGCTAGATTGGACTTTGCTAAAGAACATCTAAAAAAGCCAGCACAGT
Source organism: Polypterus senegalus (assembly GCF_016835505.1). Classification (NCBI taxonomy): domain Eukaryota; kingdom Metazoa; phylum Chordata; class Cladistia; order Polypteriformes; family Polypteridae; genus Polypterus; species Polypterus senegalus. The sequence continues at coordinate 31,174,135 of NC_053159.1, forward strand.
TCTGGAAAAACATTCTTTGGACAGATGAAACCAAGATCAACCTCTACCAGAATGATGGCAAGAAAAAAGTATGGAGAAGGCGTGGAACAGCTCATTATCCAAAGCATAGCACATCATCTGTAAAACACGGTGGAGTCAGGCAGTGTGATGGCTTGGGCATGCATGGCTGCCAGTGGCACTGGGACACTAGTGTTTATTGATGATGTGACACAGGACAGAAGCAGCCGAATGAATTCTGAGGTGTTCAGAGACGTACTGTCTGCTCAAATCCAGCTAAATGCAGTCAAATTGATTGGGCACCGTTTCATGATACAGATAGACAATGACCCAAAACATACAGCCAAAGCAACCCAGGAGTTTATTAAAGCAAAGAAGTGGAAACTTCTTGAATGGCCAAGTCAGTCACCTGATCTTAACCCAATTGAGCAGGCATTTCACTTGTTGAAGACTAAACTTCAGACAGAAAGGCCCACAAACAAACAGCAACTGAAAGTAAAGCCGCTGCAGTAAAGGCCTGGCAGAGCATTAAAAAGGAGGAAACCCAGCATCTGGTGATGTTCTTGAGTTCAAGACTTCAGGCTGTCATTGCCAGCAAAGGGTTTTCAACCAAGTATTAGAAATGAACATTTTATTTCCAGTTATTTAATTTGTCCAATTACTTTTGAGCCCCTGAAATGAAGGGATTGTGTTAAAAAAACACTTTAGTTGCCTCACATTTTTATGCAATCTTTTTGTTCAACCCAATGAATTAAAGATGAAAGTCTGCACTTCAACTGCATCTGAGTTGTTTCATTTAAAATTCATTGTGGTAATTAATGTACAAAACCAAAATTAGAAAAACGTTGTCTCTGTCCAAATATTTATGGACCTAACTGTACCAAAAGGTGTATACAGTAAGAAAGATATGCCAACTGGATGGACACACTGCACTGCAAATGTTAATGCTGAATACATCCAACATGCCAGATAGACGGAAATCAGCTTATTCACTTTAACAAAGTGTCTGTGTGTCCACTGCAAACGTTAATGCTAAGTACACCCAAAAGAGAATAACTGCTGGATGGACAGAAATCAGCTTATCCAACTTAACAAAAAGGACAGTTGTCTGTGTTTCTGTGTGGTTACCATGTCCCTGTCATTCTGACAAATGTTTGTGATGCACCATCTGTTAGAATGACTAATGCAATGCATTTTACACACTCTCCAAAATAGATTGTACACTGTACAAATATAGTTTGTAGTGTTGGTTGGGGAAAACTTTTAATCTCATGTTTTCATGTAGATGGAAAAAGTTTCTGATAGAACAGGCATCAATTGTGACCAACGCTGGACAACAGCAAACAATTTCAGATTGTCCATAAGAAAGATCTTGTGTTACTTGTGTTGCATAATCCAAAAGTTGTAAGCTCACAATTTCCTAAAATACGTTGTATATCTATAGCCAACAGTACTTCTCTAAACTCAATTTGCTGTTGTTATGTCATAATGGTGATGCAATAGCTAAAAGGATATCATAGCAGACCGAAGGCACTTCTCAAACGTGTGTAGCCCAGTAACTGCGGTGGTCTACATGTGTGTGCGTCTCTCTATCTCCACAACGTGCACTTAAATTACTAAGCCTCAGTTACCTTGTGCTACTGAGCTCCTGAACGGCTAACCGCAATTTTGGCTTTTGATTTTCACTCAGCGTTGGGTCTTTTGTTCAGTATATTTTCCTCTTTTCCTAAAACCCTGGCAGCGGTTTAAAAACACATGGACTGGTGGATTTGGGGGCATATGTTATTGGAAGAAGCCCTTCAGGAATAGCCTTTGCAGCACACAATTTTGTGGCTCTTCACTGCACACTTTTTAATGGGCCTCATCAAACAAGAATACACGTCTTGCCTGACGTGACTAGGAAGGTGACGTACTCAGAACTGAGGAAGCCAAGCACTATGCGAATGGTAGAGTGAAAAAAGGTGAAGAATTGATCTCTGGCTGACGTGGTTTCAATGTCATTTGTATACATTCTTGTACGCTCTTTTGCTTCTTTTTGGACATTTACGTTTCAAATAAACAGGGTTGCCAAGGTGTTACCTCAAGATTTCCCTTTGATCCAATTAAAAAGAAGTCCAATTAAAAGAAATGATTTGGGATGAAAATTTGTAGCCTCAGGAGACCTGCGGCAAGTCATTCTGTCAGTATTCATAATGAAATGCACTGTCCAAAGAGATGAATGTATAGTTTGCTTGTGTTGTTATATAGTAGTCGTAGTAGTGGTTTTATGTGATATTCTTATTTGCATGACTGAGCAACCTGAAACACGTCGCCATTCTCCAGAGCCTTGATAAATAAGAATGGATGAAAATACAGAACTTAATTTTTAAAACTGAAAGTACAGATCTGCTTACATGATGGTCCTCCTTACTGCTGTCTCAGACTAAGATTACATGACAGAGAATGACATGGTCAGCCGATGCTTCCTTCTTATCCATGGTAACTTGGGGTTTGTTTTCAACAGTGCACTCTCTGAAGTTGATTTCACATACTAAAAAGAATAAATCTATTAATTTGATACACAAAACAGGCATTGTCCTAAAGTATTACACTAGTTGGGTATTTGTAGTGTTCATATTGAAATTGAAGGAACATAAAAGTCATCCCAGCTTGGCACAGAAGTGCTGCGAGGTGGACCCCATAGCCCCACATCCTGTAATAGCTTGTCAATAACTGCTCAGCTTTTCCACTTTGTAAATCTAGTCTTTGTTCTTTATTGTTTTATTTGTGGTCTTTATATGTTTAAGTGTAAGAGCACACACAGGCTTTTAGTTGAGATTTACTTGACTAAGAGTTTCTGCTGTCACAGTAATGCAGTGAGCTGACTAACAGTCACTTGAACTGGAAGAAAGAACATGTTTTTACAAAGGTTTTTTCTACTTATCAAACATGATGACTTTGATATAAACAACATTATTAATGTATCTGTTCTCGTCGAGTATGAAAAAGAATTCATTCAGGGTATGACAGTTGCCTGCCTTAAACCAGAAAGTACAAGAATAAATCAAAAACTAAAGGCAATTATTTGGTACCGACAATGGATAGAAGCTGACTCAATACAATATATTTGCAGTGGCTTATGGGTAGTTTTAACCCACACAGTGCAATGCTCTGCTGGTAGTCCATTTGAAGTTAAATGAACATGGACGCTGCAGTGTGGGATTTTATCATTGAAGACTAAAGTACAGTAGTGAGATTTCTTTGGACAGGGGGAATGAAACCTGCTGAAATTCACAGAAGGATGACAGCTTCTGCTGTTTGGGTACCCATGTTGCACAAACTTTACTGCAAGCCAAGTCATCATGTACTGTGGCATATAAAGAACCACAGCTGATATCCAAATGTGCAGCAACGCAATGCGTCCTTCTTCTCTAATGAAGGCATTCGCCACCTTGATGTGAGCTTGTGTGCGTGGTGCTGATGTTTGACCAGATCCAGCTTCTTGTTCTTCCCTCTTCAAACCTTTCTACCCATTCATAAACTTTTTATTGAGTCATGTTGTTTTCACTTTTCAGACTGCGCCAACATCCTTCAGTGAATTTCGTCAGGTTTCACTCCCTCTTTTCCAAAGAAATCTCACTACAGTGCAATGTTAACAATACTGCAGTCCCACAGTCTATGCTGTATGTGTTCAAACTACCCACAAGCCATTGTGAACACACATATGGTAGTGTATCAGCTTCAGTCCATTTTGGTTATTGTGTGTAACCACAAGGGGGTGCCACTAAGCCTCAAACCACAGACACAGTAATGCCCAGGTTCAAATAAAAGATTTTTATCCACCTTCAACATCTTACTTACAGAATCTCCGGCCACGATACGCAAATACAAATCCTCCCCTTTCCTTTCTACCTCCCATATAGAGTGCTGCCTCCCGACTGCGGGCTCTTTTTTGAATCCAACCCACCTGCCCAGGTCATTCCGAGCACTTCTGGTTTGCGTGCAAACCAAGACAGTCCTCCCCTGGCAGCACCCTCTGCTGGTCCACAAAGCCCCCAATAGGACTCCAATTCCCATACTACCCTCTTGGTGTGTCCTAATTGGCCCTGAGGAACACTGCCACCTGTCGTGTGGGGGAATGAACTGCTCCCGGTATGCCTGTTTGCCCAGTCCATCCATTATGGCCTCCTGTCCGGGTATGAATTCTCAGTTTACCGTGCCTAGGATGCCTTTCCTTCCTCCATGGCACCTACACTGCATCCGTCCTACTATTATCCAACCCGCTATATCCTAACTACAGGGTCACAGGGGTCTGCTGGAGCCAATCCCAGCCAACACAGGGCGCAAGGCAGGAAACAAACTCTGGGCAGGGTTCTAGCCCACCGCAGGACACCTACACTCCATATCATTGTCAAATTGTCTTTTTTTTTTTTGATTTACGGTTGAACTTTCTGGTTCATGGCAGGTAGCTATCATACCGAGAATGTAATACTTTTCATACCTGATGACACGGATATATTAATAGTGATGCTTATATCAAAGTCACTTTATTTTTAGAACTGGGCAATCACATTTGTAGTGCATGTCTCTGTTATGGGAGGCCATATGTCCCATTTACCCAAATTGTAACAAATTTAGTACCTGGAAACTGAGTATACCGATTGATATGTTTATAAAATGTTGTTGTGAATAAGAGAACATGCACAATGCCGGAAGTTGGTGCCTGTCCTTACAGAACAGTGATACCTACTGGAGATGCCTCCATTACCAGTCCCCAGTTTACCCCTTTTGATGTTCTAAGAGCAAAATCCACACAGACACAGGGAGTGTTGGCAAAACCCCACATAGAAAGTGAAAAGGCTGGGCATTGAGCCCAGACTCTTGGGTACTAACCACTACACCACCATGCTGTCCTTGATTATATAAAAAAAAAAGAACATCTGGAGCACAAAAATGTGCCAGCACTTGAAGACGTGCCATGTGGTCACAACAAGTCCTTTGTCATTTGTGGTTTTGGCTTCTGTAAGTGTACATGTGTGTGCTTGCATTGAAATTTCACTTGCAGCTGTCGGCTTCGTAAATCGTGTACACCCTCTTCTTCCTCGGTGGCCTGAGCCTCTTGAAAATGTTCCAGCTGAATTTGGCCGTTGCAAAATAATACACGAGAGGATCAAAGCAGCTGTTGAGGCTGACGGTGGCCATGGTGATCCTGCGCAGCTTGTAAAGGACATCAGTGCAGGAGCAGCTCTTGATGTGCCCCACTCTTGCCAGGAAGTAGAGGAGATGAGTGATGTGATAAGGAAGGAAGCACAGGATTAGGATGCTCAGGGTGATGTAAATGATCCGAAGTGCCTTTCTGCTGCTGCCGGTGCGGATTTTAGAGATGCGTCTGGCAATTAGAGAGTAGCAGATCATGATGATTGTGAAAGGAATTAGGAAGCCAAAGAGCAAACCACAGATGTGATAGACCGCCATTTGCTGAGACCACTGTTTAGAGGTGAAGTTTTCAAAGCAGTTAGTGATGTTGTTATGTGTGTTGATCTCCGGGGCATAAAGTAACAAGGAGAGCATGAAGCCAGCTGCAATGGCCCACACCAGCATGCTCACTTTTATGCTGTATCTGGCTTTCTGAAGCTTAATGTAAGTGTAGGGAAAGACGACGGCAATGTAGCGGTCGACACAAATGCATGTTAAAAAGGCGCTGCTTATGTAGATGTTGGTGTGGTAGAGGGTCCCCGTGATCTTACAAGTCACATTCTCAAAGATCCAGTTATTCTTGTTTAAGTGATAATGAATCCGAAAGGGCAGCGTGAAGATGAACATGGTGTCCACAACAGCAAGGTTGATGATGTAGGTGTTGGAAGACAAGTGATTGGTAATTTTAAAAATGAAAACGTAAAGAGCCACCAAATTTCCAGTCAGTCCAAACACAAACACCAGAATGAACACAACCGGGAACAGGATAAACTGGAAGTCTGCCGTTATCTGGCCACAGCCTTCTGGTGAGTTCGACATGGCTGCAGTGAAGCCTGACTGATATCAGAAGTGATGTTCTTCAGATCTGTCACATTCTTCAACAGATTCAAGCTTTTCTGTATTTCTATTTATTTCTTTATTTGTTCTTCCAGGCTTATGTGAGATGGTGCTGACAGAATTTATAGGCCAGAATCTTCCAGTCTGAAATGAAATTTCAAGCAGCCATGAAAGACAATGAAAAGGATATAACTGTAGGTGAGTAATCAGTCAAGATATTACATTTTAAAAATTACCATCAGAAAATATATATAAAGTAGAGTATGCCATATAATCACCCGCTCTCTAGCTTGCAGCATTCATTTTAGGGTCACAGTGAGGCAGGAGACATTGGGTACAAGGAAGGAATCGACCCTAAACAGTATGTTGGTCCTCTATTGCAGGGGTCGCCAACTCCGGTCCTGGAGGACCACCATAGCTGCAGGTTTTCATTCTCACCCTTTTCTTAATGAGTGACCTGTTTTTGCTGCTACTTAACTTCTTTTGAATTCACTTTAATTGACTTGCTCTTGAAGACTCAGACCCAATAACTGTTTCTTTTTCCTTAATTAGCTGCCAAACCATAGTGAGGTAGAAAATGAGCCAAAACATGACCAGCAAACTGTGGCCATCATACAATATCTGAAAATCAAGACCAATGAAGGTCTAAGGTATGTTGATCTGCTCAGGTCCACAAGACATTTTAACCAGTGCTCTTAGAAAAGAGAAAATCTACAATTTCAGAAATGTCTGCTGTTGCACAATGAGAGGAGCAACAAGCCATGGAATTAAAGAACGGGTTTAATTAACAACAAGACTCGGTGAACTAATTAAGCAACTGCTCGGAGTGAAATTAGTTGGAGTTTGAGGCACTGACTTTGTTGGTCTTCTGTTGGCTCACTCACTTCACATTTCATTTCTGTTTGGGTGCCATTTAAGGAAAGAAATGAAGCAATTCAGAGGAAGGATGAAGAAATTCAGGCAAACAAATCTTAAAAAAGCAATTCAATTACAGTGAATTCACAAGAAGTTAGTCAGCAGCACAAACAGGGCACTCATTAAGAAAAGGGTTAGAATGAAAACCTGCAGCCACGGTGGTCCTCCAGGACCAGACTTGGCAACCCCTACTCTATAGGCACCCCTTACACACACACAGACCCACGTTCACTCACAGAAAAGTAACATTCACCTCCCACCTACCTTGATACCGGAAAAAATATTGCTCAGTCTCGAGGACACAGGCAGCATTTCTGTAATATATAAAACTATTTTATAGTCCCCCACTTTCAAAGATCCAATAGAACAGTGGGAAAAGGATCTCTCACTCAACATCTCAGAAAAGGAGTGGAAAGTAGCAATGCACAAAATTCACTTGAGCTCCTTATGTGCAAAGCATACAATTATTCAACTTAAAATTATATATCAAGCGCATCTGTCTGGTTAAAAATTGTCCAAAATGTTTCCAGGGTAAGATCCAATCCGTGAACGCTGCAATCGAGCTCCAGCCTCACTGGGCCTCATGTTCTGGGCCTGCACCAAATTAACATCATTCTGGACCAAAATCTTTAAATGCCTTTCAGACAGCCTCGGTGTCACAATCCCTCCTGATCCACTAACAGCTGCGTTTGGTGGGCTCACTGAGGGGCTTAAAATGGAGAAGGACAAACAAACTGGAATTGCCTTTATTTCACTATTGGCGCATAGACTTATCTTGCTCAACTGGAAGAATCCTAACTCACCTGTTCTAAGTCAGTGGGTAACTGATGTTTTATACTATTTGAAACTGGAAAAAAACAGATTCGCACTTAGAGGATCTGTACAGAACTTTTTCAAAACCTGGCAGAATCTAATCAATAATATTTTAGAATAAGCATCCATTTATCTTTATTCATTTATTATTTTATCTATTCATTTATCTTTACTAGCATAAAGTTTTACATTGCTGGCCTAGCTCTCTTTCTCAGGGGTGAGAGTTGATTTATTTCAAACCTTTTTTCTTTTTCTTTTTGTAAAACTTGAGTTATGTGTATGGAGTGTTATTTGATTTTAATAAATTCAATAAAATGAAAAAAATATATATATGGCAGAAACGCGCTTGCAGAGATGGTGAGAACATACAATTGGTCAGCAAAACCAAGGAGGTGTTGGTGGATTTTAGGAGGTCCAGGCTCCTCATGGACCCCGTGATCATCAGAGGTGAGTGTGTGCAGAGAGTGCAGACCTATAAATACCTGGGAGTGCAGCTGGATGATAAATTGGACTGGACTGCCAATACTGATGCTCTGTGCAAGAGAGGACAGAACCGACTATACTTCCTTAGGAGGCTGGCGTCCTTCAACATCTGCAATAAGATGCTGCAGATGTTCTACCAGACGGTTGTGGCGAGTGCCCTCTTCTATGCGGTGGTGTGCTGGGGAGGCAACATAAAGAAGGACACCTCATGCCTGGACAAACTGGTGAGGAAGGCAGGCTCTGTTGTAGGCATGGAGCTGGACAGTTTGACATCTGTGGCAGAGCAATGGGCACTGAGCAGGCTCGTGTCAATCATTGAGAATCCACTGAACAGGATCATCTCCAGACAGAAGAGTAGCTTCAGTGACAGACTGCTGTCACCGTCCTGCTCCACTGACAGACAGAGGAGATCAGTCCTCCCCCACATAATGCGACTCTTCAATTCCACCCACGGGGTAAATGTTAATATTATACAAAAATATTGTCTGTTATACTTGCATTTTATCTTATCTCTTTAATATTGTTTATTATCAGTATGCTGCTGCTGGAGTATGTGAATTTCCCCTTGGCATTAATAAAGTATCTATCTATCTATCTTTATAAACTCTTCTAGATTAGGGGTCTCCAATGGTCCTGAGGCCTCATTTACTGTATAAAGTTTGCATACCCACATTTCAGGCCTCTTTTTTTTCAAGTGGGTTTGTAATTGACTTCATGTAGTAGTTGGGGAGTTGAATTGTCCTTCAAAACGATGATCAAAAGCGATGAATCCTTAGCCACTACAACTAACTTATCTCTCCAGTGACGCCACCTGCTTAATGTCCAAAAAGCCTTGAAGGTCACGAGACCCTTTACAGTATGCAATTAATACCAAATCACGAGAGAGTTCTGACTACTCAGGGCTGGTCATAGGACGCCTTCACAGTGCAGCAGATGTCCTGTCTCATTCAAAGTCCATAACTGAAATTTTCCTTGCAGTGGCTCACACCAGAAAGAGCGAACCCAACCTCCCACCTAACCATGGAGTTCATTTATAAAACTTGCGTATGCACAAAAAGAGTACACAAATTCCTACACAAACATTGAGATTTATAAAAGAAAACTTGACACGGGAATGTGTTTATATTTATGGCAACTCTCACCCATGCATATGCAACATTTTGGAGAAACTGGGGATATGAGGACACCCTTGATCAGGTAGGGAAATGCAGGCAAATCAGATAATTGACGACTCACACGAATAATAATTCATATCACCGAGGTGTTGTTATAACGTGCATTGACGTGACAAACATATTAAAGCTCAAATGTGATAGATGCGATACACAGTCTGTATTTTACTTCTTTTCTAAGAGGACCAATGCTGTGTATTTGCACTGAACAAACATTTTTTTTGTCAGTTTATATTGGCTACCTATTGTCACCTCACAGGGTAGTGGCTGACAGGTCTGGAATATCTCAGCCAAGCTTTGCTCCGTCATGCCTGCTGTGCTGGAAGGCATTAATTGTCTGGTGAGGCACTACATCCAGTTTTCGTGTGGTGTGGGTGCACATACATAAAACATAAAAATCAGTTTGCACCAGTGTTCATTTTCCTTACGTAATCAGAGCACTTTAACACACACATACTGAATTAGGGGGTTAGCACTTTCACATAATGTATTTTCTGGTTTGTCTTTTGTATCTCTGTGTTGTCCTCGATGTAAACTCGCTAGCCAAGCATCTACAGTAAAGCAGTGGGAAAAAAACAGGCACATTGGGCAGACGGCCATAAGGAGGACCTTTGTGGGGTATGTTCTGTTGCAGTAATTTCTGGGCGGTTGCCATGGTAAATGAACACTAATTTATAGTTGAAAAGGAGCACAAAAAGGCAGGAGAAGGAGGGACAACACGGAGCAGAACCGTTGTGGTGGAGAATACAACTCATGCCTGTCTACGGCCAGATAGGAGATTGCCTCACTTAAAGGTTGAATTCCCCTTTCCAGTTTGGAGGTGGCCACCTTGAAGACTTCATCAGCCAGCACGCTCTGGGAAGAAGCAGACGGGACAGTCAAGAGTTGTTTAGATTGAATGAGCTGAAGGCAGTGTTCATTTTTCTGGGATAGCATAGAGACACAAAGAAAGACTATGATGTCATTTCAGAAGTGACAGAACTGCGTTGTCTTTGTGTGTTGCCTGTGGTTGAAGAAAGTTTTCCGTTCATGTTATTTGTGTACTGCATGCATTGGTAGTCATCCATCCATCCATTATCCAACCTGCTGTATCCCAACTACAGGGTCGCAGGGGTCTGCTGGAGCCAGTCCCAGCCAACACAGGGCGCAAGGCAGGAAACAAACCCCCGTGACCCTGTGTTAGGATATAGTGGGTTGGATAATGACTGACTAATAGAATAAAAGTAAGGTCCGATGGCCAGGGAGGACAGAAAAAAACAAAATCTGCAGGGAGACCACGAGACCATCAGGTAGGCTTAGGATTGCTTGTGAGGATAAAATGAATGCAACAAAATACGGGGAAGTCCTGTAGGAAAACCTGATTCAGTCTGCAAGAAACCTGCGCCTTGGGAGAAGATTTGTTTTTCAGCACGATAACTACCTTATGTAACCTTTTAATGTCCTGGAGTGGTCAAGTCAGAGCCCAGATCTCAGTCCAAAGGAGAATTTGTGTGTGGACTTGACAAAGGCTGTTCACTCACAATCAACATTGAAAACAGAAAAATGGCAGTGTCCAAAACCGACAGAAACCTGTGCACATTAACTCAAGGCTGTCATGGCCGCCAAAGGTGCAGCTGCTAAATACTGCCTTAAATGTGGTGAATACTTACGAGATCATTTGTTTCGTGTTTGGTATTTATAATTAATTTAGACCATTTTGCTGAGGTCTGTTTTCACTTTGACACTAAAGAGACTTTTTCTGTTGATCAATGTCAAGAGGTCCAAATTAAATACACTAAGTCACCATTGTATAACACATAGGCTCTATAGTTGTCAAGTATAAACTATAGATAAAATGGGCAGCCACCCGCCTGAAATAACATAAAAGTAGTTTTAGCTGAGGGTTGCACTTTGCTGTAAAGTCTTGGGTTCAAATCCAGTGCCAGCTGTGTGGAGTTTAAGTGCCCTCCCCAGGTCGGTGTGGATTCTTGTTTTTCTCCACCACATTCAGTACACTGCTGATTCTGAATTAGCCCCCTATGAGTGAGTGTGCCCTGTTATGGACTGGCACCTGATGCTGCTGGCATCGGCTCAAACCCCCACTGACCCTGAAGTGGATTAAGCAGGTTTGATAAAGGATGGGTAGGGCTGAGGTGTCACCTCTTGGTTGTGTTTTAATACTTGTCCATTTTCTGGAATGCTGAACTGGGCTGCAGTGGTGCACTGGGTTCCATTCCCAAGTGCTCTTTGTGTAGGGTTACCGTATTTCCCGAGACAAAAATAAAAAAGTTTGTCCCTTTGGAGTTTCTCTCCATGTCAGAGTGGTTGCATTTCTAATTACTTCCATAATGTCCATGTTGTGCATGGCACCCCATTTTCAAGAGCCACTCATCTATGATATTGTTCTTGCGTGTTCATCTGATGCTTGTTAAGAATAACATGGAAATAAATACTTTAAACAAAGTAAAACTGGTTGGCAACGATGAGCCGTAGAATGTGCAATCCAGACAAACTGTCAGTTTTGTAAAATCCTCCCAGACAGGCACCTAAAAACAGGACATTTCTGACGTGTGGTATCTCTATCCCTGTGTGGAGTTTGCATGTTCTCCCCGGCGCTATAGTTTCTTCCCACAGTCCAAACACACGCTGGTTAGATGGTTCAGCATTACCAGTTTGGCCCCTGATGTTCCTGCCTAGCACTTAATGCTGACTGGAATAGGCTCCAGCATCCTGCTCTGGAGAAGCGGGTTTAGAAATTGAAAATGATGGAAGGAAAACAAGAGACATATAGTACAGGGTGAGGCAGAAAGGACGGACGTCTTTGAAATGGCTAGAACTCACCAGTAGGTGGAGTGCCAGATGTGTGGTAGGTGGCGTTAGGTTCGTGAAGTCTTAGCATTTTTTTATTTTCTATTTAGTTGAAGCCATGGAGCCGTGGACGATAGAACACCGCATTTTTGCGTATGACAGGTTTTGTCAAGAACAACCAATCTATTACTGCAGTTCAGTGTGAGTTTCGTTGCCATTTCAATATCCACAGAAATAAAACTGTTCCCACTCGTAATACTATCCTATGTTGGGTTAAAGCACTTCATACACGAAGTACACTAATGAACAAAAGACCGCCGGGGGCTACACGAACGGCACGTACCCCTGAAAATGTGGAAAGCGTACGACTAGCCCTGCTGCGCAGTCCAAGTCGATCTGCTCGGAAGCATTCTTCTGAACTTGGCCTCAGTAATCGTTCGGTAAGGCGTATTTTGCATTTAGACCTGCATTTCCATCCCTACAGATTGTCAAATGCTATTTCAATATGAACTCAAATCTTTTAATACATTTCTTTGTAAGAAAAAATTAACAATTTTGTGATTTTGTAAGAAAACATCTGTCCTTTCTGCCTCACCCTGTACATTAGCTTTAACTTGATCTTTTAGTCAAGCAAGGTAACCGGGCAACATGGTGGTCGGCTTGCCGTGATAAAGCAAGAACTAACTTCAGAATAGGAGCTGTAGGCCACTTATCAGTCTGTGGTTTGAAAATTCAACGAGAACGTAGCCATTTTTGATGAACTTGTGACTTCCTCCCATTAACTGGAATGGCGATGTCACCCCTAGTCAATCAAGATGAACCACAGGATTTCCTGTTACTCTCAAGCCATCCTAACACAGCACAAGTCTTCCCATATGCCAAATGCTCTAAAATGTTGAAAGTCACAAGATAAAAAAAAAAAAAAGCATAAATGAATGTATTTACCCATGAAAGAAAAAATACTGTATAGTCAACCATTATTATCCCACCAATTATTGGAACTTTGGGAAACGAGGGTTGATCGAGGGTTGGATATTTTATATTTAGAAGGAAAATTAGGTGGAAAACATGAAAGCGTTTGTTTGAGAGCTTCTGATGCCCACCATCATAGCAAGAGACCTGTGAGTGCAGACATTAGTGCGCCTGCCCACTGTGCCTGTGATGATGGGATGTGCTGCTCCACCCTGTCGATACAGTGAATACGCTTTAATTCATTCATTTGATTTAATGCATTTGGATGTGCTTTGTAATGTTGGTCCACCAAACATTTTAACGGTGCGCTCAGATTAAAAAAAAAAAAAGAAGAAGAAAATAAGAGTTTTGGAAAAGTCTTGTGTAACAGAATGAGAGTATTAAGAAACGATTGAATTAAATCAGGGGCTTTTAGTTTGAGGCGGCACTGACTGTTTCACTCTTGAATTGCTTTGCAGTTCTTTATTGCTTGGCTGCTTGTTAAGAGGAAAAAAGTATCAATGAACAAAACCAAACCTTCAAAAGTTAAAAACAAGGCAAAGGAAGTTTGTCCTATTACACTGAAAAAAGTATAACATTGATGTTGTTCATTCAACGTAAGTTTTCTCTTTCAAGCAACTTAAGATTAGTCATTTAGTGTTGCAGCTTGAAATATTTGGTTTCAGATCTCAATCAAAGTAAAAAAATTTGTTTGTACCAAAGTAAGTTATGGTGGAGGGAATAAACGTAACAATCCTATTTCAGTTAACCTAATATTTTAGGTTTTTCGTGTGCTGTGTTTGAGGGGTCGTTTGTATATTCTTCTGGTCGAACTTTCCAGCGTGATGGCTTTCCAACTGCCAAAGAAGAACAACTTAAAAAATAGATTTACTTCATTATAAAACAAGTGAATGGCACCCAATCACTCTAAAATGATTGGCCTCAACTTAGAAATTGTGGGATCAATAAGCTAAAAAAATTATATTGGTTCAGATTGAAAATATTAATCAACACATTTTTTTTTTCAGTGTAGAAGTCATTGGTTGCTAATTAGGAAAGTGGCTGCAACAAAAGCCTGCATGCCTGCCTCCGAGTTTGGCACCCCTGGTAAGATATGGTGCCCGTTGACAATGATGCCTCCTTAGAGTTCACTGCGGGTTTTGATTTTTGTTTTAACTTTTCTATGCCACAAGATCTTTTACATTAGCTGCCTTATTACTCGGTCTATTTACTGTAATTGAAACTCAGACCTTTTATTTTATAAAGCGCCTTTCTATAGTAAACATCAAAGCCTTGCTGAAAAGAGCTATAGTAGTGTTCTCTCCATGGGTATTACGATCGAGTCATGGCTGGGGTTTGAGCCTTGTGGTTTAAAGGTCTGTCTTATCTTGGCCATTAATCCATTACGGTACACAGAGTGTGTGACGAGTGCGTACATCCCGGCATATCCCAGTGAGGCAGAAGGCTCACCTGCTCCACTTCCCAGACTGAACAATTTCCATATTTTCATACTTTTTATCTTATCATGCAAGTCGGAGGCGAGACCCTTGAATGTACTTACCCGAGATGTCCGTCACCTGCACACTTCGAGCTCTCAGTTGACAACTCACTGTTTTGACTCTGGCTGGAAAAATGTTCTGAGAATTTTCTGTGCAAATGTCAGAGAGGAAAGCATTGAAGCCACAGGAAACGTGCATAAAGCTGTGGGGCCAAGCGGGGGGGCCAGACTAGACTGACACCAGCCTGCTAAATTAAAGCATACAGCTTAATGGAAAAGTTTCTTTGTACGTAGTTAAATGCCAATTGAAAACAGTGTCAATGTCTCCAAGTGTGACCTAAAACAAGAAGGGAGTAGGCGTCGAGCGCACCACGAGCACAACAAAGAGCAAGTGCATTAGAAAAGTGTGCACAAAGGAGCAGGACAGTTCATCTCAAGCCCATTAGAATGGCTGCGGTCTTTCTGAGTCATATTGACACTCATTTATGATTCATACTTTCCTCTTTATGTACTCGAGCATATTGATTCCGAATGCACCAACAGTGCAGCCTGCAATTGCATTTTTGGGCCACTTGTTTCACTTTCTGTCTGAACATTTTTGTTTTTAAATTGGCCTGTTAACACATAAGACATCTCAAGATGTAATACCACAGCTCGTATTGATTGTATAATCAACTATTTAAAGTCTGGTGAGGTTTCCACACTAAAAAAAAGAAAAAAAAAATCTGAAAGACAAGGTTCATAAATAGCATAATAATCAATCAATCAATCAATAATGGACGTGAAGCAAGTGGTGGCACACTTTTGATGTGAATTAGTATTTCTTTAAGTCCGCTGGTCCGTCTTGCATCTACTGACATCCCTGTGTTCTCCGTCTTTCCAGGTTTTTATTTATACTGCTATACGGTGTTAGTCGGCTCAAAGTGGGTGATGCTGGTAGGTGAGAACTAAACCATGTAAGAATGGTGACCAACAGTCCTTTTCAAGTCTGGGTCACAGAATTTTGCTGACAGAACTCTTAGTACCACAGCTTCTGTTAACTGTTGTGACTGGGTGAACAGCCCGAGGGTATCCACAAAGAATGCTGGGGCACCACCTGGGCCACCCCCTTTAATTAGCACAACTAAAATAACAAAAATAATAGTGCTTTAGGCACAAAGCAAAATCGGCTTTGCTCCTCCAGGTAGTCTTTCAAAGTAAGGCCCCAGACAGCAGGAGCTCTGTCCTCGTTGAAGGCACAGTCAAAGTGCCAGTTCTGGGCACTGCGGGTGGGACTAGGTGTCTTCCTTGGGCACCTTCTTGGGGCTTTGGAAGAGGAGCTGGAATCACTTTCCTCAGCAGAGCCAGGAAGGAGATCCCCAGGCGCATATACATAATAGCACTGTACATTACTGGAATTATTTCCTTTACTGGAGGTTATTAGAGTATTGACATTTTGTAATGATTCCCCTGAACTCAAAGAGGACAATAAACTTGTTAAGCTCTTAGACCTGGTTGTTCTGCCACTTCTCCTTCCCCCTAAGCTTGTTATTAAGCAAAGACAGAAAACAAAAATAAAACAGTTATGGAACAACATAATAGAAAATTTTACATATGTAGATTTATTTTAACTGAACAATTACACACATTTACTTTATACAGCACCAACAAAGTAAAGTCCCCTTTTGCTGTCCCTTAGGTAAATTCCTGTCCCCATATACATAGACAATTCCTCAAAATGAACCAAATTTCCCCCTTTTCAACTAGGAAGAATGGCTTGTCCCAACAAACCCCCATATATATATATATATATATATACAGGGGGTCCTCGGGCTACGACACAGTTCCATTCCTACAACAGTGATGTAACCCAAATTTTGATGCAAGTTGAAACAAACCCTAGCCTAATTCACTTACCTATCCTAACACATTTGCAACATTATTAACTAGAACATAAAAACATAACTAAGCCACAGAGAAAGGAAAAGGACATAAATATACTGTACTGTAGTAACAGAAAAAATAACAAAAAAATAAGTGTAAAAAAATTGCTTACTTTTATTCCTTCTGATGTCTTTACAAAGTCTAATTTCACTTCCATCGTGATGGTTTTCCTCTTCTTCGAAGCACTACCATCTGAAGACTCTGACTTTCATTTGGCAGCCAAAATGTCGCCAAAGAAAGCAACTCAAACGGAACAGTTGTGCTGCGCGCAGCCGAACCAGTTCACTAACTCCCTCACTCATACGCCGTGTACTTCCACTGTGCGCAACCAAACTAGTTCACCCACATAGTAAGTATGACACTAATGGTGTAAGCCGAAACACTCACACCTCAGTTTTTTTATGGGAGTGAGTGTTGTAAACTCGAAACGCCGTATGTCGAGACGTCGTAACCTGAGGATCCCCTGTACATAAATATACAAAAAACTCTCAGTATAACCTTTTGAAGCAAAAGACACCCCTGTTCAGGTGAAGCACAAATACTTATATACATAAATATAAACAGTACCCTCCGTATGACTTAAGGAACAAAATATGCCCCCTGCCCCGATCAGGTAAAACACACATATACTGTATACACAAATACAAACGAAACACTTGAGACACATGAATAGATAGATAGATAGATAGATAGATAGATAGATAGATAGATAGATAGATAGATAGATAGATAGAAATGTGAGGCAATATATAATAGATAGATAGATAGATAGATAGATAGATAGATAGATAGATAGATAGATAGATAGATATGGCTCTATATGATAGATAGATAGATAGATAGATAGATAGATAGATAGATAGATAGATAGATAGATATCCACACAAGTCCAGACCCAACAATCCAACATGTCCGCGAGAAGAGGAGAGGCAGATTTGAATGGATCGGAGGAAAACTGATGACAGCGCTATCCTGAAAGTATCTGATCCTCTGAAATCAGCAAGCCAGAGCGCAGTGACAGTCTTAAGAAAGAAAAAAGGCATGCAGGTGGCCACCTCACTAACCTTGTGCAAGTGTCCGGGCGAGTCATTTCTACCTTTTTCATTTGGCGTTGATAGTGTTCGTCACTACTTCTACTGGTTTAAGTTTCAACTGCCATGCAGATCGACCATTCCTCCTTGTTACTTCCTCCCATCTGGTTTTAATTTTGGCACTCCGACCCTTCATTGACTACCAATTGGAACAGTTTCTGACAGACCTTTCCAGATCGTGCTTATGAAGAGCAATGCCATCAACCACCGCTTCACAGTCCTGAACTGCAAAAGGCTCCTCCATCTGAAACTGTGTGGAAGTCCCCCGGCAGTGACGAGCAGTAAACAAAAAAACAGACAAAGTACAACACAACTGACATAAGAAGTACAAGGCAATAATATTTTTCTCATGTGGCAGTGCTACGATTTAACTCGTATTTTTTCCTTTACTGTTAGGGTTGCTCAGAGAGGTTGTTTCCATATAGTTGCTGATATTAAGCTTCATTAATCACTTGTCTACCCAGCAATTCTCATTCTCTAAAGATCAGCTGCTTCTTTGTAACTCAAATAATTGAAACCTTGAATTTAACAACATCCTCAGTTATAATTTTCAACCAGGGCTGGCTGATCCTTAAAAAATCTATAATCCAAGAACAACTTAAAAATAGCGAATTTGTTAGAAAAAAATTACTCAATACCTGAGGTAACTAAATCAGAAAGTGGGTTGGGGGTTGTTCGTGTGTCAGTGAAAGAGAGTTAGGTACATACCATCAAAGCCCTGGGGCTAGGGTGGGGGTTTGGATGTGTGTCCCCTCAGAGCTATTTTAGAGGATTCGTTTTTGTGGCGAACTGCTATAGCGCTGTCAGCCTGCGGTTGCTTCGGGACGCTCTTCTGCGTGTCATCCCGTCGGGTGAAATCCCAAAAGAGTTTAGAAACCTTACAGTGTGTAAAGCATGTTTTCATTTTGCTTCCGAGTGTAGTGACTCTTCAGGCAAAAGCAACTGTCATTGGATAGGTTCCTTGTTAAAGTCACAAAAAAAAAAGAAGATTCCAGTGAGCCAACAGATAGCAGTGATTCCGTTAGTGAAGAGTGAAAGTCGTCCTACACGATAACCCTCCTCTCTCTCGTCTCCCTCACACCAGCCATGACTCTTTTCAAAGGTAAAGTGTATTTTTACTTTATATTTTGTATTAATCATTTTTATATGAATAGTTTTGGATTGTGGAACGAATCTTTTGAGTTTCCATTATTTCTTATGGGGAAATTCGCTTTGATATGCAAGTGCTTTGGATTACAAGCACGTTTCCGGAACGAATTATGCTTGCAATCCAAGGCACCACTGTATATATTAAGTCAAAGCCCTCAGTCAGAAATACAAAATCCTAATCCAAGTACAAGGGACATAAACAGAGAATACAAAAGCACAAAAAAATTAAAAGACATGAAGTAGACAGAGATGAAGAGCACTGTGAGAACTAGCGAAGGCTGCAGGTGCCTTAAAGAATGACTGAGCACCTTAAACAAGTAATTTTGGAAAAAAGGGACCAGGACAGAATAGAAAAGATGAGGAAAGAGGAAACCCACAGGGACAAGAGGAAATTACAAACAAGAACAGTCTTAACAGATGGGGTAAATAGTAATAAACAGCAATAAGACTTCATGATCAGTGAAAGAAAACTGAAATAATACTTACATAGTAATGTGATCAAATATATCCACTGTAGGAAATATTTTTTGGCAAACAATGCAAAACAAGTCTTTAATTATGAATGAGAAGTTTACAGGCATGTGTGTTCGCTTGTCCTTGTAATTATTTATCAGCTAAACACTCAGCCAGCTGATCTGACATGCTGTATTAACTGAAAGAAGTCCTGCCAAGTGCTTTTTGAGAAACCGCTTTTGTCCTTCCAAGTTAATTTTTGACCTGCAAGTCGGGAAGTGTCTGAAGTTTGGATTTTTCTGTACATTCTGTCTCTCTACAGATAGAAAAGCCTGACCGAATTCTCCCATCTACTGAAAGGCTGAAGGAACTGTTGACAAAGAGATCTACAGTGGATATAAAAAGTCTACACAGCCCTGCCAAAAATCACTGATTTTATGTAATAAAAAAAAATGAAACCAAGATAAATCCTTTCAGAACTTATTCCACCTTTATTGCAAAATTGCTATACAAAGAAGGTGAAACTAAATTAGAACCTGTTTAGTGAAAACAGGAAAGACAAATCCTACAAAAACCTTTTTTGCATTATCGGAAAACGGACTGACAGGATTTGTCTTGGTTTAATTTTTTTATTACACAAAATCTATGATTTTTGGCAGGGGTGTGTAGACTTTTTATATCCACAGTAGATCTCTGTGTGTGAGAACTGTAGGTTCACGCCTGACCAACTCTGTGGCTTGTCAGTTCTTGAACCATCAGTTGGTTGTCCTTGCCACTGCCAAGGAAAGTAAGCCAGATAAAGATTGAGGTAGAACGAGAACGTAAGATGGTCCTGAATCTCCAATCTTCTATAGGCTGCTTTTATAACGGAGATGAGTCGGAGTACAGGAGGTTTATAGAGGACTTTTTTGTGGTGCAGGGAGAACCACCTGCAGCTGAATATCAGAAATATAAAAGAGCTGGTGTGGTGCAGAGCTACAGGTACCTGGGGATTCACAAAAAACAGCAACCTGAATGGGTCTGACAACACAATGGTAGTGTGCAGGAAGGGCCTGAACAGACTGGACTTGATAAGGAGACTCAGATCTTTTGATGTGTGCAGCAAACTGCTGGAAATGTTCTGTCAGTCCATTGTAGCCAGTAAGATGTTCTATACTGCAGTCTCCTGGGGAAGTAGCTTGATCTCAAAAGAAGCTACATTTTTCTTGGGCATCACTACAAACTACAAGGGGTAAGT
Source organism: Polypterus senegalus (assembly GCF_016835505.1). Classification (NCBI taxonomy): domain Eukaryota; kingdom Metazoa; phylum Chordata; class Cladistia; order Polypteriformes; family Polypteridae; genus Polypterus; species Polypterus senegalus. The sequence goes on from NC_053159.1 coordinate 31,194,616, forward strand.
AACATAAAAACATAATTTTTGGCTTGTTAAAGGTAGTTTTGACCAAACGTGCTATGCCCCTTTAATGGCACGCTTTCCTGACCATTTTTTAAATTAGGATAATGTCTGAACACATTTGGCAGTCATCTCCCTCTGAAATGTCTACATAACATCTGTGACCTTCCCTGTGCATGTTGTCTACATCTTACATAAGGTGCTTTCCCACCACAGAAACTTTTTTCAGGAACCAGAGACTTTTTAGAAACTTGGGAACTTTTGTAGCGTTCTCACTGTGGGAACTCAGGCCATTGTAGTACCTGGCAATATATTTTTTGCTGCTACTCCAGGGTATGAACTTTTCATTCAACCAGGAACTATTGTGTGATGGTCCTCGAGTGATCCCTGGTATTGCTTGGCTAAGCACAGACACTGATGCCACCTTACAAATCTGTTAGTAGCCTGGAAAATGACTGCCGTACTTTCCACTACAACCCTTCATGAATGCCTCCATGGTGTGCTGTGTCATGTACCACACTGAAGCAATAATCTCCCACATGGAGTTGTGATCGCTTCAAAGCAATAAAGTTGGGTTGGCCCCCCATGAAGTCCCAATTGTGCCGCACTTTGCACCGCTTCACACTGTTTCACACATCACATTTTTTGCCTAAAGTTTACAGTTCCTGTTGTGCATTGGGAATGCAACATATGACAGTGGCCTGGAAGCACATGAGACCCAGGGCCACCATTGTACAGAAAGTCATTATGCCAGTCACATGGTGCCCTACTCCTTTTGTGCACCACTGGCACAAAACTTTCATTAGCTGTGCATCATGTCATACTGCCACATTTTTTTCTTGTTTTTGACTATGAGATTTTTAACATTCTCAGACTTCTTCAGATGCTTTTTAACTCCCCTTACGATAGAGATCTTTATAAAAGTACTAATTAGAAAATAAAAACATAATTAATTAATTTGCACAAAACACCACAATTGTTTATTTGCAGTACCCTGTAATACACAATCTTCTCTTGTAATGTCAATATATCCTTGTGCTCTATAGTAGGTTAAGTGAAGCACCCTCAGAGACTGGTATGAAGGCAGCTCCACCAAAACCTCCAGAGAGATAGTTCTGGGGTCCAACTGGCAGTTACTATGCAGACAGCAAGAAGCCCTTATGGGGGGCTGGATGCTAAAAACATGACCATGGATCAGTGGTACAGCATTGCCAGGGTCTGCCTTGCACTGTGTTTCCCTCTGATCCAGGCATTACTACTGGATAAGGGTATAGACTTCAAAGAGCTCAAACGTTAAGTTGTGAGCTAAGTGAATGGGTCACAGGCATGGACCTGGTCAACAAAAACTGACAGTCTGTGGCTGTTCTGAGTTTTTCTGAGTCGCTGCACTTTGTTAGACAGAGAGAACCCTTCGTTTAATTAAGCCAATGGGGCCAATTGGGGTTTTATTTATTCATTTTACAGTGCCTAAAAAAAGTATTCATTGCCTTGGACATTTTCACATTTTATTGCTATACAAAGTGGATTTAATTTGGCTTTTTAGACACTGATCAACAGAAAATGACTCTTTAATGTCAAAGTGAAAACTCTGCAGTAGTCCAATGAAGGCAGATATTTTATAGGCACTGTTAACTTTGCATATCTCCTCTTTATTTACAAAACCCCTTTATATTTAATAGATTTCACTTCAGAGGCATCCCTCTTGCACAGTCCATGAACACTCCAAAGCACGTTGTCGGCATAGGAGGCTATGGATTTAATATGGGTCAATACTGTCACTCAGTTACACATTTTAGGCTAAATAATGTGCTGCTATTACAATGAATACACAAGAAGTAATTTTTTTTTCAGACAGTTTACTTTATTATGAAAAAATTTAAAAATATAATCTTAAGCTTTTGATGAGATTAATGCAGGAAGGGTTTACTGTCAAAGTGATCTGAACTTTTAACTGGAAGGCAGTCCTTTTCTCAGTAATGTAGAGAGATAACTCCCAAGCTCTTCGTCCTGTAAAAAGACCATTTTAAAAAATTGTTTAATTTCCACTAGCTAGATTTCTGGAAAAATTTCCTAATATAATTAAAACATTAAAAAAAAGTTAATTGGCATTCACAACCGATATAGAAATATAGATCAAGTAAGAAACAATTGAGTATCCTTAGAATTTCCAGAAATTAAGAGATGATGCCCACAAACGATAAACCATGCATACAGTCTAAAATAAAATGTTAATACATGAATTATGAGTGTACAGTGAAATAACTATCATTTGTTCCCACCGTGAGACTGTAACACAGTAGGTATAAGAATGCTAACCCATTAAAGCAGAAATTGATTCAGTAAACTGTCCTTTTGTAGAAAAGTAATGAATCCCCCCTACACCAAATGTGCAAAATCCTTCCATCATATCCCATGCTTTTCTGTGCTTAAGCCAGTGCTACTCTCACCTTGGCATAACACCCTCAGTAACTTGATAAGCCTTATTAAAGCACTCATGTGGTAAAAAGAGGATATACTATAGTATATATTCGCATAATACTGTAAGTTGGGCTTTGAAACCCAAAAAATCAGTCATAAAATCAGACCCCAACTTATACACTTGTTCAAAAATACGATAATTATTATTATTTTTTTTTTTTACATCTTCTTGCCTCCTCCAAGCCCGCATCAGTTTCTGAACTGAATTTTGTTGCAGCAGCGCAGTTGCCAATTTCTTTCACCACTTCAATGACTTTTAATTTAAAAACCAGCTTTATATTTTCTTCTTATCGAACACTCCGTCGTAGATAAGGGATGCTCTTACGGTAAAGGTGTATGAGGGTGTGAGATACAAAAAAACACAAATCAGTGCAAACGTCGCTTCAAAATAGTTTGGGTATTACCGTGTGGTCACGTAGGCACAATACATAGAAAAAAAAGGCAGTGTGCTCCATGATTACATATCATAATCTCTTGGACCAATAGCACGAGTTTTCTGCATTCGACTTATACGACTGACATTATAAAATACCGTAAGTTATACGGTAAAATCAACTCCTGACTTATCAGCGGGAGAACGTAAACGCGAGTATATACGGTACATAATATGTTCTGGTGGTACTGTCCTCCTGAGAAAAGTAAAGTACTTATTTATTCACTGTCTATCTAAAAATAAAATATCTCCTGTCTAAACATTGGCTAGTTCTTTTGTAAATCACACACAATAGATAATGTCAAACAATTACAATGGTTATAAAACTCTGAATTTGCGGAAGCCACCCTTATTATGAGTGCTCATAAAAAAGCAAACGATTTACGTCTTGAGGAAGAAGTACATAATAAACAAGAACAATTGCATCAAATATTTGAATGTGTGCTTCAATTTAAATGTTTACGGTCTTCATGTCCATCTGATCATTTTTGCTGAAGACACCTATTGGTTTACTATTTTTCATAAGGACATAATTTCCTGCAAGAATGGACTAAAAACAAGCGGTTTTTCAAGTTTAGACGACCAAAATAAATATAAACTAGACATCAAGATGAGTCATATGATATGTGGCGGTTTTCTCGTACTGGTGAGTCAGGCGGCACTGAGAAAAAAGTGATTTTCATTGTGTTCATGAGCAATTCTCATGGAGACAAAACTTTGATAAGGACAAGTGTATAAAAATTTTGAAAGTGAATTGTGATAATAAGCGTGTTTGTGTGAAACACGGCGATATTTGCATTAAAGCTGTGTTATCAAGATGTACTACTAAGTAGTGTTGATCAATGAACTTTGCAAAAGCATTTTTTGCAGTAAATATTCTCTGTTCATTGTTGACTTTGTTTGCAGAATATTTGACTTAGATGAGCTTTTATTACCAGTGTGCCCCATGATGCTTTGCAAGGTCAGTATGACATAACAGAGCTGTAGAAGTGAATGTTTTAAATGGGTCAGCTCCCTGAGGATATAACGCTGATCCTAGTAGTGGACTAAACATTTGCAGAAAACACTGGAATAGATTTAAACAGAAAATGCGCATACAGGAGGAAACTAGAAGTATGTCAGTGTATTCCTGTCTTAAAGGTAATGTCTTTATGTATGAATTTGTATGTGACCTGTGTGTATTACGTAATAGTATTAAATTACCCAGAGTGCTACGCAGTTGATGCAAACAGAAATAAGTTAAGAATCCACGTATTTTAGTGTTATGCTCATTTGGTAGCAATAAAAGTCAATGACCAAGCATGTTTTTGGGGTAATGGTACCAAAACAAACTGTACTTTTCAGTTTGACAGAGGTGAGTACTTGCTATTGTATCTATTGGGGTCAAGCCTTAGTCAGTTCATGCTTTGTGTCCGCAAGAAATTTTACTGTTCTGATATTTAATTCTATTAATTTTATCACAGGAAGAACACAGTGTTGCAGTTCTTATAACTGCACAACTCAGGTCACATATTTGGCGAAAGTAATCATTGGCATCTGTTTCCTTAGCTGTCGGGGACACTTAAAAGGCCACTGCACCATTATAGTCCACTAAAAACTATGAAGGTTCTGAATATTTCTGTGATTTTGTTGAACTCAAAGGAAAACTAACTTAGTGGGGTTCACTCAACATTACTACTGAGACAACATAAAGGGAAAATATCAAACGTCAATGCGGTCTCATGACAGGGTCAGCTATTATGCTTCCGCAATCTGAAGAGTGAGAGTAAAGCTGATTAGGTGTGCTGGTTTTTGTGATGCTTCCCACCAACTGCAATAAGGATGTCCTTGGACGCTCAGTCCAGGGTGTCCTTACTAGTGGTTATGAAAGAAACAGTAAAGTAGAAGTTAAGAAACTTGAGTAAAGCAAATGTAAACAGGCCCATTGGATGTATTTAAGAAATAATACCCAAAATAAAAGAAAATGATACTTTTTGAGTAATACTTCCGCCACAACTACAAATGAAAATGATAAAGCTGATAAGACTGAACAACTCCAGTTACAATGATTAAGTGTAACAGATGAAGCAAAAAATGAATGTTTAAAAAAGTGGAGAATCCAATCTGGACCACGAAAAACATAAAACGTGAGTTGTGCTGATATTTTCAACTTATTTCTGCTAAATGACTTTGTATTATACATTTTAGCAGTAATCTTTTTAAATCATGTACCTGATAAGTCCAAGAAACCAACAAGATTTTTGTAGATGGGTCTTCGGAAGCTGTGGAAACTTTAATGAGAATGGATTCCACCATCAAAGTGCCGTCAGGAAGGTGCTGGATAGAGGAATCTTTCAGTACTCTGGTTATGAAAAAAGAAATACAGTAAATACATACTGGAAGTTCTAGACATTCCCTTCCCATTGCTAACAGATGTATATAGTAGTGCCAAAAAAGTCTGTAAAACCTTCAGAATTTTTTGAACTTCTGCCGAAATTTGAAATAACATGCGGCAAGTCATAAAGTAGATAAAGAAAACAAAATGTAACAAAGAGCACCCATAATGCTGTACTGTTTCACTTATACAGTATATTGATCAAAATAATCCAACATTAAATATCTTGGTCAGAAATAGTATGTGAACCTCTAGGATTATCACTCATTTAAGGGGTTAATAAGAGTCAGGAGTGTCAATCAATCAGATGACAATCTGATGCTAGAGTGTATGCCAACTACCTGAGTCTTCAGTATCAAAGTCCAGTGTTCACTACACTGGTTTGTGATTGCAGTGTATGCCATGTCTCAGTCAAATAAGATTTCTAAAAACCTTATGAAACAGAGTTGTTATTCCTCATCAGCCTAAACAAATTTACTAAACAAGTTCTAAATACTTTGGTCTTCACTGTTTTACTGTCAGTCAGGCAGTATACAAATGGACAAAATCCTCTGCTCGCAAGGAGTGGTCATACAACAAAAAACACTTTTAATAGCAATGTGTATGACATTCTGGGAGATTACAAAAAAAGTGTTAATGTTTAAGGATATTTAGGCCTCTCTTGCACTGGGTAATGCCAGTGTTAATGAGTCCACCATCAAGCAAACACTGAGCAATAGTGTGCATAGGAGGAAAGAGAGCGGAAACCACTGCCCCCAAGGAAAACACTGCTGCCTGTTTTGGGTTTGCTAAACTACTGACTACTGGAAGAATGTTCTGTGGATGGATGAGTTTAAAATAGAGGTTTTGGCTTAAATAACAAACAGTATATTTGGCAGAAATCACATACTGCATTCCAACATAAGAATTTGATCCCAAACATAAAATACAGTGTTGGCAATTTCATGTTTTTTTGCTGCCAGGGGATCAGAATGGCTTGCCATCATTGACTGAACTGTGAACTCTGGATTGTACCAGAAAATTCTACAGGAGAATTTTAGGGTATCTATCTGTGATCTATAGCTCTACAGAAGTCGGGCCTTGCAGCAGGACAGTAAACCAAAATACAAAAGTCAATCTACCAAAGAATGGTTGAGACTGAATAAATTTCACATTTTTGAAGAGCTGGGACAAAGTCTAGATCATAACCCAATAGAAATGACTTGCAGGACTTGAAATGGGGAAGTGAAATGGAGGACTGACTGACAGCTTCCGTAAATGTCTGCAGTTTTTTGTGCTCAAGGGGGGGTCATACCAGTTACTGAAAGTAAAGGTTCTGATACATTTACTGGTAAGCCATTTAATATTGGAACATTTGATCAATCCAGGAAAAAAGTATTACATTGTTTGTTTTACTCTGTTATTTTATTTATTTGTATGTCTTTACGATAGCATTTTAGATCAAATTTATGTAGAAAAACTGTGAAAGGTCCACGAATCTTCAAGCATGACTGTAGGTAACAGAGCAAGTGTCTGTACTATCTTAAACAGAACAAATGAGTTTTACAAAAAGTCAAAAATAATTAATTATAGTATTTTGATTCAGATTTCCAATGCAGACACATTAATTAAAAATTACATAGCATTCAAATTTTTTTTTTTTTTCCATAGACTTACGTTTTCAGATGGCTGTAGATTTTATTCAGTGTGTCTTGTTCTGAATGAGGGTCTTGAATGTGAACTCTGCAAGTAAACCTCAGGTGATGTTCAACCAGACCCAACTCTTTGAGTGCCTGCTCAGAGGAGACTAGACGGAGACTCTAAAAACAGTGTATAGTGTCTTCATGTTAATATTTTTAAATTGTTTTTATATCTGCCTAACTAACTCTAAATCTATGAGAAGTAATCTTTTGTAAGTAAGCGCCAGCTAGCAATAATATACTGCCTAGATAAACTTAGAAAAAAACATTTTAATACAGTTTTTACTTTAAGTCTTTAGAGCCTGCCAATTTCTTTGAAACTACGTTTTGAGCAAATAATTTATTTCTTAATCTGGGTATTTAAAATAAAGTCCAAGATTTTGATGCTCCTCTTTGCTTACTCTTACCAAGGATGCCAATTTGTTTTGGCAGAAACTCAATATCATTTTCTGAATCTCTATTTTATATATATATATATATTATTATAATGGGTAAGAATATAGGCAAAAGGCACAGATGACAAATCAAAATAACAGTAAAATTAAAGCTTTTTCATCATTAAAGGTTTTAACAAAAATTTGAGGTTGTAGGTTCAAACAGCTACTGACATTGGGTGACTATGAGCAAGCCATTTCACCTGCCTGTGCTCCAAATGGAAAAAGAAAAGAAATGTAACCAACTTTATCTCAAATGTTGTAAGTCACCCTGGATAAAGGTGTCAGCCAAATAATTAACAATATACAGCTTTAGAGGTGGGTGCCCTCCCTGACGCCAACCTTCTCTATTTATCCAAGCTTGGGACCAAGTTGGGCCAGTTTGCATCCTTGGTGGCTAGAGTAAACAGTAAAATGTAAGTATCGTTTATACTCGCGTATAAGTTGGGTCTTGAAACCTGAAAAAAACTGTGCAAATGTTGCTTTGGAATAGTTTGAGTACCGTGTGGTCACGCAGGCACAATACATAGAAAAAAATGGCCATGTGCTCTGTGGTTACTCTCTCAGGTGGGCCTTAGCATATCATAATCTCTTGGACCAATACCATGAGTTTTCTGCATTCGACTTATACGACTGACATTATAAAATACCGGAAATTATACAGTAAAATCAAGCCCTGCCTTATCCGCAGGATAACTTAAATGCGAGTATGTACGATATCTGAACTAATTATAATTCCTGATGGAAATGCTTTGGAAGCTCATTTTCAGCAGAGGTGTTGGATAATAAAATGCAAACTGAATAATAGCAAAGCTGATGTCTTCATATTCTTCCTACTGGGCATATTCTAATTCTCCTTCAAGACAGCTTATTATAGTTTTCCCTGTAAGACACTGTACACTATGGAGAAAACCAAATGTCAGAAGAATTCTAGTTAAATACCTTGACAATTAGGACCTGAGCAAGGAAAACAAAATGCAACATACTTTACTTTTAGCACAATAACACGACAAATTCATAATTTAAAACAAATCAACAGTTATTTCAGACACTGCAAAATTTCTTCTAGTGGCATTTATTGCAGGTTGTATTGGTCAAATTCTGAGCATCTGAGCTACAAAAAGATATGTCACAAGTTCAAATCCTGTCAGGGTCTTTAGGTATACTCTTGTGTTTAAATTGCCAAAAGGTAAATTGGAATGTAACATTAATCAACTAGTCAACTGCATCCTGAGGAGTTAGTCATAAAATAAAATGAAACTATACTTGCTGCAGGCTGGAGCTCACACAGATTTGCATGGGAGAAACCAAATTATGACTTACGTTGTCTTTCATTATCAAGGTACCATGCATTATTCTGGGCTTCTTCGGGTCTGGTAAGGCACCTACAATGCAAAGTTGAAATATTCTAGAATTACTTAATATACTCATCATACTTTAGAAGATATCATACTGTACATGCAAGAAACAAATTGCTTTGGACAAAGAACATACATCAATAAACGTAAATATAATATTGAATGTGGCAAAGTCATGGGATATTTCAGAAGAATTAAACTCCTAAACCTTTATTCGAAACAAGATTAAAACATTAAGTCCTTGAAGACTGCTCTTTAGAATTCATAAAGTCAAATTTTCCAGCGCAGCTTAGAAGAGAGCTCAAAATCATGGAATAGACGCACTATAATCAATGTCAAAGAGTTTTGACTATAACCCTGCAGTAGCCAGCATACTTAAAGACAAAGATCCAAGTTTTCACACAACAGTAGCAGCTCACAGATCTACAAACTGGGCAAAACTGTTAATGGCCTTAAACCCCCAACATGTTTTGCATGTACAGAGAACCAAGAAGAGGTTTGTCAGAAGTGTAAATTCATGACATATTGTTATTAAGAAGTTGCATGTGTTGCAGAGATACACTTGAAAACTGTCTACATTAATTATGCATCAACCACTGTGTACATGAAGTGTGTATATAACCGATTTATACTGCCATATAAACATAGCACAGAGACCTATTCAACAAAATTACTACAAGATAATGTAAAAAGAAATAATCAAATTTATATTTATAAAAAAAAAAAAAAATTAAAAAAAAATGTGAGAACACAATCTTCCTTCTTCATATTTATTCAGATATATTTTACCCAGGAACTGATTACTACATGTAAGCACATTTAACATACATTTAAAATGTAATTACATATGTAACTAAATGTGTGTTGACTGCAAATTTTAATAACAGCTCAGAACAAAATACATTTTGAAACACACTCAAAACGTTGAAACACAGTCTTCAGCACTGTTGTCTAAAAATATTCTGTACAGCATTAAAAACAAATTGAAAGTCTCTGAAAACTGCAGATGTATCATCGTGGTCTATCACTAGCTTCTGCAAAAGTGTCAAATGCTTTTAATTGGTGCTGCTGACAAAATGACTTTCTGTGTAATTTTTTTGTGGTCTTTTGAGATCTAACGTCCTCTGAATCCATCATGTGCTTGATACTGCAGGGATAGTTTGGGTCAATTTGACCCAGAAGAGCATTAAACAAGGTCATCAAGTGGATGTTTGATTGGACAGAATTATTTGATCAACAACTTAATAAGTTTCTAGGCAGATATAATTTTTGTACATCCAGTATGTAATGAGGCTAACCCTGCATTTGCACAAAGATGGCAACACAGGGTCATGTCTTAATGTTTTTCAAAATACATATTTTTGCAGCAAATTGCCTAAAAAGATAAATCTCCACTTCTTACCAATACTAAGTAGCAGTAGTTTGAGGTAACGTTTTAAATAATGTTGATATCTTTACTAACCACAAGCTTCGGGTGCAGTATGGGTTGCTCCAGCACTCTAAACCTTTCCTGGCCTGGCTGTTTAGGTTTTTCAATATTTTGTAAACTAGGCCTAATGTTTTAAAAGGAGAGATTATGCCTCAGAATGTAGAATACAAAAAGTTAAAATGTACATAAGGCACATTCTAAGTTATTTAGCAACACAAAGCCAAGCTAAATTGCACATTATGCACCTTTATTAACAGTGTAGGTGGTAAATGATTTGTTAATTTTCCAAATTTTAAACGGAAGTACTTTCAAAACTGAAAATACTTCACTGGTGAGACTCCACAAGTGATATTACCAAACATGCAATGCCTGACAGATGAAGAGTGGGTTATAGTATGGTGTTCTGAGTGTGGACATGAATGAGGTCTTTTTATGATATCCATATCTGCTATAAACACATTGTTCCACTTTACAGAATGGGCATTGTGGTAGTGTGTCAGGAGAAAATGGTTATTCTAAAACAACCAAAAAAAACTCTGTTATGTGTTAAAGCCATGAAGACTTTGGAATGACTTCGGTTAGAAGGTGTTGTGTGAAGATTTTACCATTTCATAAACAAAGTGTCATCATTCATTAGCATTGTAAATCTGCCTAATTCACAGAAAAATGAGAAACAAAATAACCAGATTGAAAATGAAAAAAAAAGCACTAAATCCTTTTGTCAAAAAATTACTACAAGGTAAGAAAATGACTATAAAACTGGAGTTCTGAATGAACAGCAACCCAATCATCGTCTTTGTTTTTCCTGCCTTTAGTATTTCTCCCTTTATAATACAGCTTAGTCTTTTTCTCTGGATTCATTAACTTAACTTTATTTTCTCTCTCTGTCTCTGACAATTTGAAATTCTTGATTTACTGTTTCATCCTTTCAGTTTCTCTTTACTTTTTCCTTAACTCACCAATCTAGCTTTTTCCGTTTCCATGGTATACATCTGAATAATCAGATGTAGTACTTCATCTTAATATATTAGTCCATATCTTTATTCATCTTTCTTGGTCATAAGCATCTTTTTTTAGAAATCCGCTGTAATAAACCCAATTTGTATTGCACTTTTATCACAAATTGATTAGATTATGGAGAATTCAGGTAGTTTAAGGTGTAAGAAATATTAAAAGTTTTTCTGTGAAGGGGTTTAACTATTTCCATCAATTTGATGGATCAGGCAGTATTACTATGAAACAACAAAGCAGAAATCATTATGTCACACACCTCTCCTCTTAGAGGCTTCATGAAGGTTAAGAACCATATTATCATAGTACTTGGTCCTAGGTTTTGCCCACTGATAGATAATGCAGATGAAACACATTTAGCAATAAAAGGAGTAAATGCATATTTAAGACTTTTACCAGAGGTAATAAGTTGGCATTCACTATACACAGTTCTATATGAGAGGATATACTGTACATATATACAAACATGATGCTGATGTTTAATAAAACAACACAGTAGCATACCAGGCACGGAATCCCTTTTCAGCAAACTCAATGAAATATCAACAGGGATGTTTGGGTTGGTAGTTATCGTTGTTGTTTCTCCATTGGCCGGCATGTAACAGTTAACACCTGTTAAATTTAAACATATTAAATTAACATTGAACAGAGTGAAAGCTGCAAAGCTTAGTTTAGTATATGTATTTTAACTTTACCTATAAGGGGTGGTTGTTTCTCTCTCTTCATTTTATATTACTTCTTAGAAACAACATATCACAGATGAAGGAAATGAACATAGAAAGAAAGCATCCTCATAAAGTATCAAGCCCTAGAATAATGACTTCTTTTTTATTGTTTCTAGTTAACACTATCCAGGTATTTATGGTAAGATATACAACCTTACAGTTAAAGTGGCCAAATGTTAACAGCTGTCAAAATTTAAGTTCAAGGTTATTTTCACACAAATGTCTCCCACAATAGTGAATATTATAAATAACTGACAATGAATACACTGCCATACAATTAACACTACATCATTAGTTAAAGCAGCACAGGGGTGATTAGACTGATCTAATATGAAACAAATATTTGGAATATAGTATTGATTAATGTATTTAAACTGCATCTTACTCACTGTAATGTGATATATAAAATCAATAAAATTAAATAAAACCGGCATAATATGCAACTACAGAATCTGGTAAGCACAGATGGAGCCTTCTAGACTTTTTTGGATGTCTAAGGGAGAAAAGATGTTGGTGGGCCACCTTGATAATAGCCAATATGTGCTGTGCCCACCTTAGGTTATTCAAAGCTGCTGACCCCCCCTCTCTCTCTCTCTCTTCACAGGCAATTTTGGTCTGCTTCCTGTGAAGTCCAAGCTACAGTTAGAAAATAGAACGAACCTTAACAAAACTGATAATGTAATTTCTCAATGGAGTCTCCACCCTTCTCAATGCACTTGTGCCACCGGTGTGAAAGTGCCTGAATTACAGCAGAATAAAAAGAAGGTCACCTGCCACACTTGCATTAATGACTTTAGTGTTTGAGCAGTCTCAAGAAGTAGATGGTTGCTGGACTTCAGCAACTGCAGTCAGTTTTTAAAGTTGTGCAGATATCAGGGCTGGTCAACCTTCGGCAGCTTACCTGACTTTGCCACCGTACTTCACAATTCTTTCAAATTTTCTGCCGACTTCAATTATTATATGGAATAGCAGACACATTTACAATTCGACTCATGTTAAGTGTGATTGCTGTCCATCTCCGAATGTGGCCTGTGTGATCCATCACCATCACACCTGTTTTTAATGTGATCTAGTGGCATTTGATCATGACCCACGTTAAAGCAAATGTGAACAGAGGTACTTGGCTTTAGCTACAAATTCTGAAATGCATCCAGACTGCCCCTCTCACTTGATTTTATGCACTGAATAATTTATTCAGTTAATGTTAATTTCAGTGCATTGGCTACTGGTAACTTTTCTAAAACACTGCAATGTCCAAGAAAAGAGCAGTTCATAAAACAGTTTAACAGAGACATGATTATATGATTGTGATGATCAGAGAGGTACCTGTGTATATTGTTTGTAAAGAAAATACGGAAATAGTTGTTTGTTGATTAATACCAGCCCACGTTGGGCATATAAAGTGTACCTTTTGCCTTCAGTAAAATTGAGTTTGACACCCCTGTTGTAATTTGTACTGTACAAGTAGGGAGTTTCATGTTTCTCAACAACTTATTCTTTTAAGGGAAAAATGGAGTGGGTGTGCTCTCGTGGTATTTTAAGCAAAATTGTTTCTCTTACTCTTGAGAGGAAATTTTACTGCAATTTCACAACATTAAGTTTGATTCACTTGAATATCCTCAGCTAATTCTGCATAGATACAGGTATATATCACATGTAAGATTCTAAATCCCTCCAATCACCAAAGTCTTTGCTACTAAATAAAATCCTAACAGAAGAAAACAACATTTACATGTACTGTCTATTTAATGATAATTGTGACCTGGTATTTAGAAAAAAGCATTATTTGGTTTGAATCTTTAAAAATACCAAAATAATTATAGGTGTTATGCACTGTGAAAGTCCCTTTAAAACTGTGCATAAAGCAACACAAACTTCAGGATGAAAAAAAAAGTGCATTGTATTTAGTGTGCCCTTACTACAGTTCTCATCTACCTTAATAAAAGGATAAGTGTTTGTGTGTCTGTGCATCTGTGTGTTCACTGGTTGCTGTGTCTCTGTTATATGTCATTTGCTACAGGACTCATAAAAGATTATGGTTATGTTTGTTTGTGTCATCTGTTGGAATGAAAAATTAAATGCATTGTATTATTACATACATTTCAAGATAAGAGTAGAGTAGATGGTGCTCTGAAAATTGTTAATGCTGAATATGTTCAACAAAGAGGAATTGTTAGACGGTCAGAAATCAGCTTATTCACCTTAATAAAAGGAGAGGTGTCTGGGCAGCTGTGTATCTCTCCAGCTGCTTGGGGTTAGGAAGAAAAAAATGTAAAAATAGCCAAAACATTTAGAACAAGGGTCAAATAATAATAAAAAAATAATACAAATGCCAAATATGGACTTAAAAAAAAAAAAACACCAGGTCTTATCCGCCTATTCTGTTGTCCAACATTATATACCTGGCAGAGCAAGCATGGTAGCGACTTTCTTGCACCTACTTGAGCCATGTAAATAAAGTTTATAGCTGTCATGCTAATGACTAATAAGTTGAAGTAGTTGGCAATAGATGAGTGAAAAGAACAATAAATCACTGTCCATTTCGGGAAACTGACTTTTTAAACTAAAGCCCCAACACGACTAGGCTAGATTTGCTAATTCATACTTATGCAGTACTGATCATCGCCTTCCAACAAAACAGTCTGTTATTTGAGTGGTCAAATTAATGAATGATGTTGAGAGGAAGTGGTGAAAATAGACGGCTCTATCTGAATAGGAAAAGGCCGAAGTGAGGGAAAGGGATCAGGTGTGTATACATCCCATGTATCAAATAAAAGATTTCAACCCATCTTAGACGGGTAGCACAGCTACTAAAGCCATAAACATGTTAAAAAATGTAAATATATTAAAGAAATGTGCAATATACACAAATATAACATTACTTGCTAAGTACAAATTAATATCTAGAAATTGAAAACATAAGTGGGTGGCACGGTGGCGCAGTGGTAGCACTGCTGCCTCGCAGATATGAGACCCGGGTTCGCTTCCCGGGTCCTCCCTGTGGAGTTTGCATGTTCTCCCGTGTCTGCGTGGGTTTCCTCCGGGTGCTCCGGTTTCCTCCCACAGTCCAAAGACATGCAGGTTAGGTGGATTGGCGATTCTACATTGGCCCTAGTGTGTGGTTGGTGTGTGGGTGTGTTTGTGTGTGTCCTGTGGTGGGTTGGCACCCTGCCCAGGATTGGTTCCTGCCTTGTGCCCTGTGTTGGCTGGGATTGGTTCCAGCAGACCCCCATGACCCTGTATTCGGATTCAGCGGTTTGGAAAATGGATGGATGGAAAACATAAGTATAACAAAACAAATACAATTCTGTATTATACTAATGAAATGCTGTACTATAATTAAGAAACTATTCCTGTTATTAAATACAAATATTATCTAAAAGAAAATGCACCAACCATCAGTTTTTAAAATTCTTTTTTTCTGTTATAGAATTTCATTAAGCCATTAAAAGCAAAAATCAACCCTAGAAAAGGCCGTAATATGTAATATGAAACAAAATTCTGGTGGCATCAGTGATTTTGATTTCTTACTACGGTGCATCTGGAAAGTATTCACAGCGCATCACTTTTTCCACATTTTGTTATGTTACAGCCTTATTCCAAAATTGATTGAATTAATTTTTTTCCTCAGAATTCTACACACAACACCCCATAATGACAACGTGAAGTTTACTTGAGATTTTTGCAAATTTATTAAAAATAAAAAAAATTGAGAAAGCACATGTACAAGTATTCGATGCACCTTTGGCAGCAATTACTGCCTCAAGTCTTTTTGAATATGATGCCACAAGCTTGGCACACCTATCCTTGGCCACTGTATATGTTACTGGAATGGCTTGTTATCAATTTGAATTTGAAATAAAGTAAATATTCAAATCAGAATTTTTAAAAATCTTCTCCTTCATAGGAGTCTTGTCATCATGACAGTTTCTAAATAAATTGACATGATTTCATGACTGTAACCTCAAGTATGGGTATCTCTCCAACTGCATGAAATCCATTGTTTGCCAATTTCTAGTATCCACTGGTTTCCCCGCTATACAAGGTAAAGAATGATTGACATTTTAAGAATCACTGAACTACAAGACATGAAGAAAAGCCACATATCCTGTATAAACAGTAAGTTGCCATTAATCAGAATCATGATTAAAATCGCATCATCATTATTTTAGATATTCTGTGCATCATCTTTATTTTATTTCACATACAGACTCCAGCTCAGCTGTTATTGTATGGTATGACTGATCAAGACTGCAAAGGCATCAAACTGCAATTGAAAAGGTACAAAAGATCTGGCTAAGCCTCTTAAATAAACTTAACATAAAAATGCACTTACTGAATTCTTGTTCAATTTTCTGTTTTAGAAACTCCATTTTCTTAGCTTCTCCATGGACCAAAAGAACATTTCGTGGCTCAGCCATACGAACGAGCTGCATTATCCCTTTGGCATCCGCATGAGCACTGAATGACATGTACTCCACCTGCATCTTTACCTCCAGCTAAAGGGCAAGGATGATATTACATCAGAGTTTTAAGTACGTTAGACACAAAGATGTTATTGACTTCTACACAACACCATGGTTTTTGTTTGATTTTGGCTTCAGATCTTGCAGAATCACCACACAGACACTGCCCTTCTGGACTGAAAAAAGAAGTAACAGTGTTGGTATGCAAAGTTTTACAATTTTAAGTTTAGTGTCCACTATATTTAGTCAGTGTATCTGTAGACTTCAAAAGTTGTTTTTTTTCCCCCCGTTTCCTCAAATTAAGACTACAATTGTCAATGGTACATCTAGGCCAGTGTTTCTCTGAACTTTAACCGAGATAATGAAATTCACAGCAATGTCATTATTTCAGACACCTTTACATGTGTATCAAATACACATGCATTACAGGGTCACATGTTTAGCATTAAAAATTTAAAACAAATAAAATAACTACATTTTTATTTATTCTTACTAAATTGTTACTTAACATAATGCCATATTCTCATAATTATGTAGCAAAATGTGCAACAGTGAACATTTCAACATGTCACTCCTGTTTCTTTTTACTATTTTTCAAATGTTAGCATTTAACTGGACTAAACCTGATTATAAATTATAGTTCAAACATAGTCCTGTATATAACATACTGTAATTTGATAAGTCTGCAACTGACCAGCATTTGTGGTCTTTATGCAAGTTATTCCTGGAGCTAAGTATATGGACTGCAAAGAGCAATTACTGGGTGCTGGAGCCTATTATTTGAGTTACTCTTACGGTTCTCATGTAAAGAAACATTCCTTTGTACTAATTTGATTTGTGTCCTAAATGGAGCAATAATAATATAACTTAAGGGTTATATTTTGATGCCAGCTACAATAGCATTGAAGACATACAGTCCATGGTGTTCAAGAACTGTCTGGTATTTTTAACACATTAACACTCCCAAACCACAGTTATATTGAAAAGCCAAGAGTCTACCATAATGTCTCATAACAAATTGCTGTAACACAGATCTGCCTCAGAAATGCACTACAGATCTCCCAAAAGTCTATCCAATAAACATTGAAATAAAAAAAATTGTATTTATTTATTGTAATTGCCAAAATGTACTATATATTGAAATCAAACTTAAGAACAATTCTCTGAAAATAACTAATTGCTCTTGAATATGACTATAAAAAAAAAAGGTGTGTTTAATTTTTTATATATTAGATTTCCACCTAATGAAAATATCTCTCTATTATAAAAGAAAATCTTGAGACGAGACAAGATAATTGGCAA
Organism: Polypterus senegalus; assembly: GCF_016835505.1. Classification (NCBI taxonomy): domain Eukaryota; kingdom Metazoa; phylum Chordata; class Cladistia; order Polypteriformes; family Polypteridae; genus Polypterus; species Polypterus senegalus. Next base: position 31,212,299 of record NC_053159.1, read on the forward strand.
GAGGTTTTTTTAAGTTGGTCTCAACCATTTCCGGTTGACGGCCCATGGCCACGGTCCTCTCACCTCTCATTCGTGTCAATGCTTTTGTCAGACACGCTTCCTGTGCTCTCAGCTCTTTATGTTTTTATAAGTTGTTTATGAAAAGTCGTCAGTTTCATCCTTTAAAGAAGCTTTTTTGGACAGTATTTTTATACATACAATCTATTTGTTTCTTTCGTTGTAGTCCTTTTCTGGACAATAATTTTATAGATTCTAGATGACACGTCAACGACTAAGCGAAGAAGAAAGGGCAGCGTTTCGAAAAGAGGCCCAAAAGCACTGGAGAGAAAAGAGTTCCAAAAAGAACAATAATCATCTAAGTGCAAATTTGGAAAATAAGGAAAGTAATAATCAGCCTGGACCAAGTGGAACTGAAAACCTAGCAGGTCCAAGCGGGGTCAGAAATAAAAGACAAAGAGTAGAAGACAAAGTAGAATGTCATAAAGAGGTTCAAAAACGTTGGCACAATACACATGCAGAGCAGGCTAGAGATTCTAAAAGCAGAGAGAGCACCGAGAAACGATGAAGTCAAACGAATGCAAAAATTGTTGATCGGTTACAGGGCAAATTGATTAAATGTGTATCAATAAACTATGCTGAAAAAGTTGGTGGTGATGGTGCGGAGGATGAAAACATCAACTTACAATATCCCGTAGAATATCTACAACCGTTAAAACCATCCGGTCTTCCACTGGTCGAATTACTGTTGAAAGAAGGATGTATCGTAATGTTATTGCGTAATTTATATCTGAGTGATGGGCTATGCAATGGGACAAGATTAGTTGTATTGAAAATTGGTCGAACAATTCTAACATGTAAAATTTTAACAGGCGACAAGAAAGGTAATGTGGTAAATATTCTGCGGATAACATTAGACACCAAAGGAGATTTTGATATGTAATTTGTATTAAAATATTTACAGTTTCCCGCTAGAATAGCTTTTGCTATGACAATTAAATCACAGAGACAAACATTTGAAAAAGTCAGCTTATTTATTAGAGAGAAAAAAACGATATTCACTCATGGGCAGCTATACGTTGCGTTGTCACAATTTAAGTCCAAACACGGAATCAATTCAGTTAAAATATTGTTTATACTGAAGTTTTACAGTAAAAGTGTAAGTTTAAAAATATTTGTGTGTTAATTTCAAAGCCAAACAGAATGAAAACGTATAACGCAACAAATACCTCTAACGCAACATGAAACATAATTTTCTTTCAATTTATTACATTTTACTATGGTTAATTACTCGCTGTAATGTAAAATAGTCAGTTCTATTATGCATATGTAACAATTCCCATGAAAATAACAATCTGTTTAACAATCAGCTTCTAGTCAGTTCTATTATGCATATGTAACAATTTCCATGAAAATAATAATCTGTTTAACAATCAGCTTCCCCTTACGCAAGCGGCAGAGCTGCGAAATGGCCAGCACATAGCGCCCGTCCAGGGGTTGGCGAGCGAAGAGAGCAGGGGGCAGAGCCCCTAGTCTACATTAATTACATGTCAATACAAATGAGATATTATCAGTTATCTTTACTTACTGTGTTCCTTCCTTCCATCTCAAGTTTTTTCTGGCCATTTAATATTTTATATCCAACAGTACCCTGTACACAGTAGCCTGGCAAAATGACCTAAAATATAAGTACATGAAATATATTATTCCAAACTCTCAATTGTTGATATCCTTTCATAATAGATTAATAATAGATTTTATTGATATAGCACACTAAAATAACAGTCATTCCTAGGTGCTTTACAAATCAAGATAAATAGAACAATTAATATAAACGATACTACTATTTAAAACCCTATATAAAAATAACATAGAAAATTTAAACAAAATTAAAACAGAAGTAAATATAATAACCTATTTATTATAGGTTATTAAAAGCACATTGAAACAAATAAGTCACTAAATTCTTCAATGTCACAGAGCTTTGGACAGACTGCAGGAGCTTGTTTCGTAAGGGAGGCCCAATAGAACAAAAGGCTTGGTTTCCCATTGTTCATAGTCTCATCTGTGGAGTAGCCAGGAGGTTAGCCATCTGCTGAAACTGCTATTTTATTAACACATGGGAGTGGATAGAAATGAGGCTGCAACTTGAGCCATGGCAAATTGGAAGTGAATTCATAATGTGGGCTGTAGAATTGATATAATGAACAATGAGTACTGAAATAATTTAAAAATATTAACAATTGATACTTGTAAGATATTTCAATACTTTTGACAGCCTTAATAGGTAGGATGAAAACAGCACTTGGAAACTTAATGGAGATAATTTTATTACTTCTCATTTAGTCAAAGCTCATCCAATCACCACTGTAGCCAGTGTGCTAACATAACTAACTTAATAAAGCGTCCACTGACTGACTTGGACATTGTCGCATGACGACATAAGAAATCAAGAAAATGCTCAGGAATGTTAGAATTTCTGGGTATATAAAGAGGTACAACTATAATGCGTCCATGTTTCCAGAGAAATGGATTTTGGCAAAGGAAGCAAAATTCACATATTTTTGCATATCATTTATAACATTTCATCTTTCTCATTTTCAAAAATAAGAGGTATTAAAGATCCAAATCATATCAATGTCACAAATCTTACTGTATCTGGGTTCGTTCAAAGATTAAACACATAAAATAAAGTTTATAGTAAACTATGTTTCTGTCAAATTGACAAAAAAAGCTAAAGCAGTCTTCAGAAATGATATAGTGCACTACAAATTAACTGAAATGAAAACCTTCCATCATGTTAAAGATGTAAATGGAGGACAACGACATTACTGTTATATTCTAGTTTGTCAAAAATGTTTGCTTTGAATGGTTAATAGAAAGGTTAAAAACTACATATTAAAATTGCTTTGAAATTGTCAAAATAGAAAACTCTTATTTCTTAATAAAGTTTTCCATTATTACAATGATCTTTTTTAATTCTGAAATATTATGAAAGAACATGCATAAAGTAAAAAGAAAAAGATGTGTGCCGAGTACACTTAAATTCTTATTTGCATGTGCTAATCAACATACAACATGTTGTCACTCTGGCACCATAATTAATGCGTATAATCCAACTGCTTGAGTTATTTACTTCAACTCAGCCTAAAACTGTACTATAAAAATGAAAATTAAACGTACCATATTTTTATCATTGCCAGCCCATTTCTTGAAGATCTGGAGAGATTGCCCAGCATGCAGCATGCCAGGAGTAGCAAATACTACCTACAGGAAGCAAAATTGTTTAAACTTAAATATTTAGCATTTACTGTGATCATTATTTAATTAATTTCTTGAATAGACTCATTGTAATATAGGAAGCCTGGGTGTATCCCTGCAAAGAAAGAAACAAGCCTGGAAAGGACACCATTCCACCTAAGGTAGTGGTTCTTAATATGTGTTCTATGGACCACTGGTGCTCTGTGGGCTAAGCTAGTCATCTTTCTTAGATAGCACATAAAACAGCGCTAAGACACTGACTGCTAGGTGCCCTGTCTGAACGTCTTGCAGAAAATAACATCTTTTACTTCCACACTATTCTTTTCTTGTTCCTTCTTTTTCTCTCTTTCAATGTTTCTTCAAATTTGCAATCTCTCCCTCTCCTGTCCAAACTAACTTCTTCACTATGTGGGACTTTTTTTTAATTTATTAGGAACATCCACCTCATGAGGCAATCAGTGGCAACAGCAATCTTTTAATTCCACCTTTTAGTCTTTATTGTGAATCACTAATTCTGGGACTTTGAAACAACTTTCCAGAAAAAATCAAAAGGTAGTCTTGTAATGTTGACCAAAGGTGGTCTTCAGTATCTTTGTTTGACTTTGACAAAGTGTCCGTTGGTCCAAACCACCTTGTGCAGCACTGATCTAAAGGGACATCTCCTTCTATTGAGCTTATTTAAATGTGTCAGTCAACTTAAATTGCACGTCCTATTACAGGAACGCAAGACAATCTGGAGAAAATCCACACCAAATCCATCCAAAGTGAATGGAATGAAAAAGAAATCCTGGATTCTGATACTCTGAGTATAACAGTGCTACCCACTACAACCTCATGCCCCACATTTTATAAAAAGATAATCAAAATTGCAATATATGCAGTTGAGGGATAAAATACAGTACACCTTTTAATGCTGCAGTAATGATAAATTTTAAAATTTTTCTGCAGTTCTTTCAGAAGCAACAGTAAAAAAACAAATGAAGAAATGGCAAATTAAAAATATATAAAACTATTGCCCAAAATTCATCAGATGCTACTTTTGAACCTTATGCTGAAATTTTAATATGTATAAATATGCATCTGCATAAATGATATTTAATTACATACTAGCAGCTTTGTAGCATTGTCTGCAACTAATACAGTATTATATTTGTATTTTATACAATGCCAGCTTTATTACCTCCCAGCAGAATTGGTTTCTGAGTGCAGAGAAAACTGGGAGGTAGATGGTATATTTAAAATATATTCTTCTTCATCGTTTTTTCACAACTAAGTTAACCAACTTAAACTAATATGTTATCAGGCTATACACTAAACGGCATAAAATAAAAAAACCCAACAAACACTGAATTGTATTAATGTTGAAGTTACTCATTACACTGCATAAGTTGCTTTCTGTATCAAGCACATTTTGTGTAACAGTTTTATGCCTGATTACATATGACTTTGAGTCAGTTTATTTCAGGCAATGAATATGATAAGCTTTGCATGAATTCAGCATTATCTCATAGTTTAAGATATACAGTGGGTACGGAAAGTATTCAGACCCCCATAAATTTTTCACTTTGTTATATTTGCTAAAATCATTTAAATTATTTCCCTCATTAATGTACACACAGCACCCCATATTGACAGACAAAAAAAAGAATTTTTGAAATTGTTGCATTGTATTGTATTAAAAAAGAAAAACTGAAATATCACATGGTCCTAAGTATTCAGACCCTTTGCTCAGTATTTAGTAGAAGCACCCTTTTGAGCTAATACAGCCATGATTCTTCTTGGGAAAGATGCAACAAGTTTTTCACACCTGGATTTGGGGATCCTCTGCCATTCCTCCTTGCAGATCCTCTCCAGTTCTGTCAGGTTGGATGGTAAACGTTGGTGGACAGCCATTTTTAGGTCTCTCCAGAGATGCTCAATTGGGTTTAAGTCAGGGCTCTAGCTGGGCCATTCAAGAACAGTCACAGAGTTGTTGTGAAGCCACTCCTCGTTATTTTAGCTGTGTGCTTAGGGTCATTGTCTTGTTGGAAGGTAAACCTTCCTGACCGTCTGAGGTCCTTAGCACTCTGGAGAAGGTTTTTGTCCAGGATATCCCTGTACTTGGCCACATTCATCTTTCCCTCGAATGCAACCAGTCGTCCTGTCCCTGCAGCTGAAAAACACCCCCAAAGCATGATGCTGCCACCGCCATGCTTCACTGTGGGGACTGTATTGGACAAGTGATGAGCAGTGCCTGGTTGTCTCCACACATACCGCTTAGAATTAAGACCAGAAAGTTCTATCTTGGTCTCATCAGACCAGAGAATCTTATTTCTCACCATCTCAGAGTCCTTCAGGTGTCTTTTAGCAAACTCCATGCGGGCTGTCGTGTCTTGCACTGAGGAGAGGCTTCCGACAGGCCACTCTGCCATAAAGCCCTGACTGGTGGAGGTCTGCAGTGATGGTTGACTTCCTACAACTCTCCCATCTCCTGACTGCATCTCTGGAGCTCAGCCAAAGTGATCTTTGGGTTCTTCTTTACCTCTCTCACCAAGGCTCTTCTCCCCCGGTAGCTCAGCTTGGCCAGACGGCCAGCTCTAGGAAGGGTTCTGGTCGTCCCAAACGTCTTCCATTTAAGGATTATGGAGGCCACTGTGCTCTTGGGAACCTTAAGTGCAGCAGAAATTTTTTTGTAACCTTGGCCAGATCTGTGCTTTGCCACAATTCTTTCTCTGAGCTCTTCAGGCAGTTCCTTTGACCTCATGATTCTCATTTGCTCTGACATGCATTGTGAGCTGTAAGGTCTTATATAGACAGGTGTGTGGCTTTCCTAATCAAGTCCAATCAGTATAATCAAACACAGCTGGACTCAAAGAAATGAAGGTGATCTCAAGGATGATCAGAAGAAATGGAAAGCACCTGAGTTAAATATATGAGTGTCACAGCAAAGGGTCTGAATACTTAGGACCATGTGATATTTCAGTTTTTCTTTTTTAATACAATACAATGCAACAATTTCAAAAATTCTTTTTTTTGTCTGTCAATATGGGGTGCTGTGTGTACATTAAAGAGGTAAAAAAATTAATTTAAATGATTTTAGCAAATGGCTGCAATATAACAAACAGTGAAAAATTGAAGGGGGTCTGAATACTTTCCGTACCCACCACTGTAATCTAAATCAGCCCCACAACTGCAAAGTAAAGTGTAAAGCAGGGTGTGCAGCAGCTATGTATGACTTGTGAGTGCCATCTAGTGGTAGTGAGGCTCAGAAAACTATTACTCTTTCACCTCCACTCCAGTAACTTGGAAATAGAAAAATACTTTAATCTTGTCTTCTTACATCTATCCAAATTTTAGTGAACTTTGAGGTGAATCAACAGAGTTATCATTTTCTAAATGCTGCATCATGTAAAATTGCAATTCTAAAAGGTAACATACCATAGGTCCAGGATTATCTGTATATGATCTGTCAAATGGCTTAATATGCTTAAACTCAAACATGTTTCTCTGAACAAATGTTTTACGAATTTTCTGATTTGTCCAGGTGATAAAAAGCTTATAGTAATGATTTGCTTTTTCAGTTAGTCCAGTGGAAAAATAAATTGGTGCCTTCAGATTCATCCGTTCCCTGAAATAAACAAATCTAGGGTAAATTACTGCGTAAAACTAGAAATTATTCATTTCAATACAGACATTGCCACTCAGATCAATGTAGAGTGTTACAAAGATGGTTATCTTGTATTATGTAATTTGATTAACTTATAGACAAAGAAAAAAAATGGAAAAATACATAACATTCAAGAATTTTGCCATATTTTGGTGGAAAGTTAAAAAGCCAATGTTTGCATTGTAACATAATAATGTAAGGATTTTAGAATGTCTTAATATTTGAGCATGTGTGTGCCTGCTCTCTCTGACTGATATGTTCCAGCCCAGTCTCAACCCATTAGAGAATGTAAAAAGGTAAATCCACAACTATGCTTTAGGATAAACAGTACTTTTATCAGTGAGTTGTATGAAGTCTTTAATGCTGGAAACAAAGAAAACCCTGCAAAGTTAACAAACTACCATCTTTAGTGATTGATTGATAATGATACCTAAAGATATTTCTAAAATATACAGTGAACTGAAAAAATAGTCAGCCCCCAAAATAATATTACATTATATCATCCTGGACTGTAAACTTGTAATACATTCAATGATGTTTTTTTACAGCTGATCCACAAAATAAAGTGTACATCATGCCAAATCAAAAGAAAGGAAACCTTTCAACAATTTGCTAAAATGGAAAAAATGAATAAAAATAATGCAACACAGGCTGAAAAAACAAGTCCTTGCTTGTGAAGAATTTGTAAAAAGTCTTGTCTGATGAGACTGAAGTGAAGCATTTTGGCTTGAACACTAAACGGCATGTATGGTGTAAATTTAACACTGCACATCAGCCAGGCAACATCACCAGTGTAAAATATGGTGGTAGCAGCATCATGTTGTGGGGATGTTTTTTAAGCAAAGGAACTGGCAATTTGGAAATGGCTGACGAGGAATGCTGCACAATACAGACAAATCCTGGAGGAAGACTTGTTCTCCTCTGCAAGAATGTCTAACCTGAGAAGTGTGTTTGTCTTTTAACAGAGCAATATCCCAAAGCACACTGCCAAAACAACAATGAAGATAACTGATGTCCTTGAGTATTCCAGTCCTGACCTAAAACTGGCACTCCTCAACTAACCTTTTTACAATTTTTTTTTTTTTTTTAGAGGAACGGACAATTTTTTTCCCCTCACTTTGTGCAAAATTAATAGACATGTATCCAAAAAATTAATTGCTGTAATAAGTGTGAAAGGTGTTTCAACCATGTGTCAAAGTGGGGAGGAACCACTTAGACATTGTTGACATTTCACTTTTCAGAATTATTTTTTTTAATGGTTTATATTTTACCATACTTTCTTTCTTGGGAAGCACTGAGAAAAAGAATTATTTAAAAATAAAATTTCTCAGTCAAAATAATCAAAATACAAGGTGGGGACAATAATTATGTGACAAAATCATTTGGGGACTTGAGTTATGTATAAAAAAAAAATATGATTTGTCAAGATCTTGTGTGTATGAAGGTTATGCTTAGGAATAGAGTGAGCCAAATATGTCAAGAACTACAATAAACACATTAAAACCTTTGCTGACCAGATTTCAAAGCACATTGCTAGTGATCCCCTTGGGATTAATAAAGTATCTATCTATCTATCTATTATATAGTGTATTTCATCTATCTATCTATCTATCTATCTATCTATCTATCTATCTATCTATCTATCTATCTATCTATCTATCTATCTATCTATCATTTGTGACACACTAAACAAAGATTGAATGTTCATACTTACCAAAAAGTTTCTAACAATATACAAAGTTCCTGGGCTCTTCCAAGGGCAAAAACAGGGATCAGAACCTACAGAAATAAATTAATTTTTTAAAAATAACTGACAAGTGTTTCTAACTTTATAGAAGATGAAACTGTGCATCACTTTCTACATCTAAATCTCATCCGGTGCTAAAACTATAGTACTTTAGGACTTCAATCAATGAACAAGAAATGCACCGAAGCTTAGATAGATTTAACCTGGCACATTAAATAGTACGGCTATATAACAGCAGGAATAAAAACACAAGTAATAAAGAAATCAATAATGCTACGCTGCTACTTTACTTACTTTTCCTCCTCGCTCTACTGTTTCATGAACTTTTTTTAAGAAGTCCCTTTCTCTGCAACGTTTGGAGTCTCGGATTGTAGTAGCATAAGTTGACTCTGAAATCACAATATCAGGACGACATTTATCAATCCATGCTGCTCTGAAAGATGACAAAAATGTAAAGAAACTTCATCAGTACAGATTAATTAAATTATAGATACTTTAACACTTAATTTTGTCAACGTAATTCACCATTTCATTGTTCCTTTTGTTCTTACGGTCTTGGAGTCACAAAGAGTTTATTGGCTGTTTCTTTGTACTTGGCAAATTTATATTATTAATGCAAGTATGCAGACTACACTTTGTTTGCTTAAGGAAATGTACTTCATAAAGTAAGTTAATAAAACATATTGGTGGTTTAGGGAATCACATATTAAAACCAAATTTCCATGGTTTTCCTATGAAAGCTTAATTGAGATTGGGGTTAGAGGAAGATTGCACCCTAAAATGGCAACAATGAAGTTAAAAAAAACATGTCAGAAATAAATGAATAAAATTTGGTTAATGCATAAAAGATTTCTAGTTTTGAAAAAAAATATGCCTAACCATAATACTCAATTTACAAGTCATTTGGTCTCCAGGAGCACTTAAACAGTGACCTTATTAACTGCAGCTGTGCCATGATTCCCAGTTATTCAAAATAAAATTAATAGGGAAAAACACCCTTACAGACTGCTCTATTACTATAGTAGTATTAACAGACAAAGAGATAACAAAGAAAGAAATTCAGTGTGGCACTCTGAATGAAGATTTGTAAACAGGCAAGTGGGAGAACTGCTCCTTCCCCTCAGTCTTTCTAAAACTGGTACTTTCACTGTTAATCAATGTGGATCACGGTTTTGGCTCTGCATTATTGTTGCTTGTACCTACTCTTCTTTGCTCAATGTACTCATCTTTTTCCAATCTGTGTAGTCTTAGGAGTGTTATCATGGCAGCAGAACAAATTCGTCACATCTGATCTCCCTTCAAATGTATGATTTTTTTTTTAAACAGGGGAACTGCTAGGTGCTCCAAGGCTAACTCAGTAATATAACCTCTTCGTCCCTATGTTGGCTCCTGGATATTCTCTCAGGCTGTGTCTACTATAAATATGGTGGTAGATGTGCAGACTATTTACACTGTTTGCCCAAACAACTTTATCTGATTCCTCTTAATTTAAAACAGCAGTGTCTCGACTTCAAGCTTCTCATCCAGTCATGGGAATGGAGCCCAGAAAACCCGAGTAGAAATTTCAGCCACTTTTACCAACTACCCCATTCTAGGGTAAAGGTTGGCGATGTGGGTTGTTTTACCATTACCATCTAGAACCATGCTAGCTCTACTGCCTTTAGCTTTTACTAGTTAATTAATCTATCACTGCAAAGTGCTTTTACATTTAAAATCTTAGTCCACTAAAGGAAATAACCAAGATTAAAATTCCTACTATATCAGTAAATTCTGATATTTGTAATGTGATTTTGATATGAAAATGTGTAAACATTCTCAAAGTAGTCAAAGGACTACTGTTAATGTGATTGTGGAGAAGAATAATCATTGCATAGCATTAAGGGGAACTCAATAAGGCAAGCATGAAATCACAACTAAATAGTATAAAGACAGAGAAAATGATCAAGTAGCACTGTGCAACTTCCTTGGAAGATCAAAGGGATATTCATTGTTTTACTCAAAAAACAAACAAACAAAAAAAAAACCTTGTGTGTTTTGCACATTGTAAGCTTACAACTGGATAACCGACATGTGGATTATGTAACAAAAGTAACGTGATTTGGGTTTTTTTTTTCTCTCAATTGACATTTTTCAAATGGTCTGCATTAGTCACTATTAGTTTCTATTATATCCAAAACTTTTTTCTCTACTTTCTTTACAAAAAGATTAAGTTTGATTTTTAAGTGGTGTGTTTCTTTAAGATAGATCACATTCTAAAATTCCCACTATGTTCTTCCATATAGAAGTATCTAAACAGACAGATAAATTAGAACCCTGAGGTTGCTGTTTGTGGTTCAAGTCCCACTACTGACATGGTGTGACCATAATCAAGTCACTTCATGGGCCCGTGTTCCAACTGGAAAAATAAAAAGAAATGTAACCAATTGTATTTCTTAGATGTTGTAAGAGAGAACGCTGTCAGCCAAGAAGGAATTATACATTATAATACCAACCAAAAAAGCAGATGGACAGATATCAATGATCTATTTCTGACAACAATGGAAAGTATACAGATGAAGACAAGATTAAGTAAGGCTGAATAAAAGCTTGACTTGGAATAGAATGGCATAAGGAACAGTGTATCAACATATAAGTTCTGGCAACAAAAAGAGCTTAATTACAGCATCATTACATGACTTTCTGAAAAGAAAATCAAATGTAAGCGATTTTGACACAGTATACATAATAATTTCTTCCAAGGAATTGAAGATAAACACCAGTTAGCAAATAATCCAGCTGGGACTGAGATTTCAGTGAATCCTGGCAATTGATATATTGTATATTTAGGTGAACAAGTATTCAAAGAAGACAGCATGTTTAATATCTAACAAGGCTTTATTGTGTGTCCCAGTGACTACTGGTTTAAGAATGCAATGACAAACCAGTATTTCTAGAGAATATAAACAAAATGTTAAAAATACATGGTCATGTTGAAAAACTCACCCTAAATGTCTGTCTGGGGTCATGTTGTAATCACCCTAAACAAAAAAAAGTTATAAATGAAGAGTTACATTTAATTATCAACAAATAGGTGAAAACTAAAGTAATTCTGTACTGCACATACAGTACCACACTTTATTGTCATTTTACTGTCCCCATTGGAATCTTTACATAATGCACAAACAACTTACAGTGTACACCACAGATTCAGCTCCAACTTTGATCTGGAACATAGCAGCACCCAGGACATGGCCTGCATAGTAGGCTTTAATTTCCAGCTCATCGTCAACCTGGAAAAATGTTAATATAATATATTTTAGACAGCTTATACCTGTACCTACAAGTACATTTTGGAGAAATATTTTTTTGAACAACAGAAATAACAGTATCGCTACATCCCTAAATATTATAAGTAAAGGACAGAACATTAAGTTGATATTAAGTACACTTGAATCTTATATACAAGATATATCTTATATATATAAAAAAGTCAATGTGTGTATGTATGTTCCAGCATCATGTCTGAACGGCTGGAGCGATTTTCATGAAACTTGGTACACATGTTCCTCATTGGTCGACTAAAAATACTTTAGGGTGAAATCAGCCGTAACCCACCCCCTTCTGGGTAGGATGGGGGTGATCTTGCAGTCTTGTATGCATGTTATCATCCAGTTGACACTCGGAATGACTACCAGAGGGTGAACTGGAGGCGCCTGCCAGCATTCTTTGTGCTTGAGCGCCACCACCGCGCCTCTGTTGCTTTTGAAATTAAACAGACTTCTACGTGTGGAAGTGTGTGTGTGTCTGTTCGGCCCGGAAGTGAGATGTAGAGTCGGGGTGAGGGTTCCAGCTTTGAGGATACACAAGCGAGGCCAGCACACCGGCAAAAGGAAACCTCCTAATAAAGACAATCGCTTAGCTGCTAATGCACAAATGATGTAAGCACTTCAGCAACATGAATCCTTCTAGCAGAAAGATGCCCAGAATAGTTCTGATGATTTAAATACTTTCTAGGATCCCATGCTGTCTTACCAGTTAGTATATACCAGGCGACTGCAAGCATTCTTTATTTTTGAGCAGCAGCGCGCCTCAAATTCAAATTAAACAAGAGTTGGCCGGTTCCGAGTATCAACTAGATGATAACATACATACAAGACTGCAACACAAGGACATTTGTGAGTCTTTGTTTCTTAATTTATTTTTAACGTTGTGTTTTTTTAATTATATTTTTCTCAAACAATTAAAAAAAACACAAAGGCGTACTGGAGATGACTGCCAGCATTCTTTGTTTGAGCAGTACCGCGCCCCAGTTGCTTTTCAAATTAAATACAGTTGGCCGGTTCCAAGCGTCGACTGGATGATAACATACATACAAGACCACAAGACAAGCACGTTAGTGAGTCTTTGTCCATCCATCCATCCATCCATTATCCATCCTGCTATATCCTAACTACAGGGTCACGGGGGTCTGCTGTAGCCAATCCCAGCCAACACAGGGTACAAAGCAGGAAACAAACCCCAGGCAGGGGGCCAGCCCACCGAATGAAAAACCCAGGGAGACATGGGGAGAACACAGGAAGCGAACCCAGATTTATTGTTTGCGAATTTATTTTTATTTTTAAAGTTGCGTTTTTTAAATTATGTTTTTCTCAAACAATTAAAAAAACCTTTATTTTCCTCCCGAGCAATGCTGGGCATTTGATTATAAAATTTGAAAATGTTCCTGGGCCAATGTCGTATAACCTTTTCATGGCATGAATCTCAGCAGTTCATCTAATAAATTAGGGGTCTGATGTTTCAAGTCTTGTGTAATTTCTGATATAAACAGAAACCTTTCTTGACTTGTATTCTTTTTTGTATTTAACAGTGCAGTAAAACCTCCATTTCAAATTTCACGATTAGGAATCTTTTATTGGCATCACTCAACTGCCTCCTATGGTTAACCAGTTAGATAATGGACTATGAAATTTATACTGTATGCATTAATCGTTATCAATAGTAAAAAAGAAGAAAATATGGATGAAGATAAAATTAAGAAAAAAAAACCATTTGCTGTTCTACATATTGCTCAATCCACAGCTTTAATTTATTCTTACAATGTACACTAGCACCTCTAAGCACAAAGATCAGAACACACGTATTACCAAGTATTATTAGGGAAAAACTGCAACACATTACAAATCCATTTGAAATCATTTTAAACCTCTAATGAAGAGTTAATGTAAATTTCATTATATCTCTTATTCTGTTTCTCACACTACCCTATAGCTATGTTTGCAAAACAGAATAAAGTTCCCAAAACAAAGATCTTTTAGATTAGTATATTTATCAGTAAAAACTGACACAATTGACTTTGGTTTTATGCACTATGATGAAGTTGCTGCACCACTTAATAACATATTTGCACTGATCATTGTCCTCACTACTCTGCATCATCCTGTCATGTTTTTCCTTTTTCCACCCTGGAGGCACCTTTTAGTTAGTAATGATGTTCCTGAGGTAGTTATTACTTGATTGCTATAAAGAAGTATCTACTGAAGGATACTGCAAACTTGATACCTTCTAATCAAAACTCATTAAAAATGATAAATGAAAAATGATTAGCATAGAAAAGGGATTTCTTTATTAAAAAAAGCACTTCAATCATTGTCAGAAGTAAAATTTGAAAAGAGACACAAATGTTTCAATAATAAACAACCAATATGTTGTCTATTACTCAACAATATTTACTTTGGAGAAAAAAAAATAATGTGCTTGACAAAATTAAAGATGGCATTTTTTCTGATAAATGTATTTTACACAAAATACAAAACCAGATACAGTAATAATATATTTACTTATTACATGCCATTTTAACATAATATTTTGTTTAAAGGTCTTTAAGGACTAAACACTTGTGCACACAGAGTATGATATTCTCTTGGATAATGCTACTCTGCACTGCAAAGATAAATATGAAATCCTGCTTCTGGTTAATGGATGTGTATCCAGTGAAGTTTTTTTGTACTTCTTCCAGTTTAAACATTGAGAGAAATGTTCAGTGACATTCATATCTTTGTTCCTAAGTACTAAGCCAAAACAGTATTATATTTCACATTTTCCCTGAGTGATGGCTGATTTTGACATAATTTATCCATGCATAGAAAAAGAAAACCTTTAGGAGGAATTTATTCTGCAGTATTCTTAAGTAAATAGTTTCTCCCTGCAAATGAGTCTTTTCATTTCAAAGTGATAATACGAGCTTTTAAAACTTCATTTTTTTGGATAAACAACCAACATTTGGCCTATTACTCAACAATATAATTTACTTTGAAGTGTGTAGTTAAGTCACATTAGTTTTCACACATATAATATTGATGATCAATGTCCATGTTTAGTAACAATTACTGTAATTTAAAATGAATACCTCAAAAACTGGGGTGGACACACAGCAAGTTAAACCTATGTTCAAATGAAGTGACTGTGATTAATTATTTTACATCAAATCAGTTACTTCTGTAGGTTTCCTGTGCTATGCTGTGCATGTCAAAGTCATGAATCGGCCCTTTCATTTACAGAATTTGGTTTTCACTTAGTGGTTGCATGTTAGGATTTTAAACTGTGGAAAAATATTTGATTGAATGTGTGTTGAAATAAAGTTGTTAAATAAGAAGAACTAAAAACTGTAACAAGTGCAGATTTTCAATAGATACCATATTAAATTACTTTTAGACCTTTTCACCATGCTTTACAATGCTGGAAAGAACTTGAACTGCAGAACTTTTTATGTTTGCTAATAAATACAGTTATTGAAATGAAAAGCAACAGGAATGCCAGGAGAGGGTTTGGGAAACCCTGCCTTAATGGGTTTGAATTATACTATTATAGTCTACTCAATAGACTTCTCTGTCAATCAACAGAACCCATCACACCATATTTATAAAATACCTGAACAGTCTGGTGTAGGTTCACTGCAATAACTTTTTTCATGCAGTCTTTTATCATTTGAGATGTAAAGAAGTTGGTTTCTCCTTTCTTATCAACTGTTATCTTCCTGAAATCTTCCAAAAGGATAGGACAGATTGCCTTTGTGGGATGCGTCATGTAGATTGGACCATCATATCCCACCATCTCACTCATATAGGGTAAAGCACCACAATGGTCCAGATGAAAATGACTACATGTAGTGAAGATAGAAAAAAAAAAAGCAAAGATTAACAACAATGCAAAGTAAAATGACTAATTGTGTTAAATGTTTCATCCATGTCACACTTAATTTGATGACAAAATGTTTAGATGTCTCAAAAAGACAGTGTTTCCAGTTCAAAAACACAATTTTGGGGGACTGAGGGGAGATACTGTTTGGTCATTGCTTGTGCTGAATTTGCGCATTCTCTGTGCTTGCATGAGTTTTTGTCTGGGTGCTCTGTCTTTTCTCCTGTACTTCAAAACCATGTCAACTTGTGACACTAAATTGGTCAATTACGAGGGGGTGTAGGAGTGTACTTGAAAGTACACTTGCAAGGGACTAGCACGTCATTCAGGTTTGTTTCCTGAATTGTTACTGACATTGCTGGGATAGGTTTCACTCCCTGGATTAAACGCATTCGACAATGGATGGGGTGGGAGAATTAAACAAAGCTTTTTAAATGAAGACATATAGTTAAAAGTAGCAGATACCTGACAATGACACAGTCCAGAAATTCTGTTAGTCTTCCATTTTGAGTAATATATGAGAAATCTGGGAAGCGACGCTGTAAAAACATTAAGATTCATGTAAGAAAATTTATTTTTGTCTGCATAATAGAATACATCCTTTGTAAATGTACCATTAAAAATTAGAAGCTAGGAAATAATAAAACATCTTTTCACCTTATACTGTTATATTAAGCATGAAAGTTACAAGAACTGTGCTTTACTTAGATACTGTCTATTATTATGCTCTGAATTCTTACCTTATAGGCACCTGCACCGAATGGTAAAAGTAACAGTAACAGAAAAAACAATTGCACAACCTGGCTTTACTTAAGCTTTTTAAATTTTTCTTTTTTACCTCCCTCATATAATAGTTACAATGAAACATGAGTATCACAACATGATTGCAAATTCACCTGTGCAAATCGCACAAAGAAACAGCACTGTGTGATTAATTTCTGCATTTTCTCAAACTTCTTTATCCACACAATGCAACTCCAACATTTATTATTTATTTAGACCGCCCCTACTCTATTTCAATACCATTTTTGGTTTAAACAGATTACTATTTTATTAACATTTAAAATAAACAGCAACTGATTTATAATAGCCACACAGTGCTTACAAGATAAAACAGATTTCTCCTTTGTCTGTGCTTCATACTTCTGTTTACAACTCACTGTCAGTTTGCTACACCAAAGTAGCCATCAAGCAGCTGCTGTTTCTTGTTCTATAAACTGCAAGACTCATTCCTAGAGGCCCCAGACTGTTCTGTCAGTGTGTTCAATTCTAATGACTACATATAATTTTTATCGGCATCCTTTATTGCCTTAACAATGAAGCTATTTGATAAACAGTCACTGCTACATCAGACAGCATTATTATTTCTACACATCCTTAGTGTAGTGGTTAGTGGATTAACTTGTAAGAAGCAGATATGCTTTGTGATTCCAATTCAATAAGTCTTAAGTGCCACTCAATTCACTCACTGGGAAAATATTTGATTGACTCAATGCAAAGACCAGAGTACTAGGAAAACCAAGTACAATTAAACTTTGTTCTGCTTAACAAGCAAGACTCTTTATGTTCAATCCACTTAAACTGAAATAAGATAAATGTTTTTGAGTTAAACTTAGATGCATTTAAGCCACTGTATTACAATATTGACTGTGGACAATACAGCTTGACAAAATAAGAATTGAGCAGCATTACATCTATTACACAACCTAAGAAAATATCAAAAAGAGATTAACTGAACATTAGTTTGAGAACAGAGCAATTGTGACAAGAGCAGGCCATTCAGTCCAAAAAGCTTGTTCATTCTATTCACCTAGATTCTCCAAAATAACATCAAGTCAAGATCTAAAGGTCCCTAAAATCCTACGTTCCACCACACTACTTGGTAATTTATATCACATATGAGGTGTCATGACTCCTCTTCTCTCTGCCAAGAATACTTGTCAGACCACCACCAGAACAGTCTGTCAGAACAAAAGTATGTAAAAGAATATTACGGCATTGTAACACTGGCTTGTTGCATATAAAGAATTGCTTAATAAACTGAATGCTACCTCACATTCTGGAGAATATTTAACTTAATTAGGTTTGGATGTATATGTCAAATTTGTGAGGGGTATAGTCATATTTGAAAGATCTGGAATAAATCATGTATACCACCAAACAAATGCCAAGAATGCCCAAACTTGTTTTTTAGTTTGTGGACATGATTTGTTTTGAATGGCTGTTTCTGGTGTCTGTGGTCCTTTGGGAGAAGAAAAACATCCTAAGATTTGTATGAAGTACGTGCTGACCACTGACATTGTCCAGAGGCAGTAAAATTCACAACCTGAATGTTATTCCTTTTAGTGAAATATGTTGGACTGTAACAGCACAAAGACAGTAAATTTCAAAAGATCAGGCAAATCAGCATTTCACCCTTTAAAACAAAGGGGTATGTTAAGTGGTGAGAACTTAATGAGTTCTTCCGATATGCAATAACTGCCTGGTGAAAAATGCCAAGGCTACACATTTTAAAATACACTAGATGAAGATTTTTTTAATTATTTTTATATTTAAAATTCAATATAGATACCATCAAATGATGTATTGCTAAGTCAGACATCATTAATGCATGTTATAAAAAAATAAAGAAATTCATATTATTGTGCCAGTTTTTCAACAGCACCTCCATGTGTATGATTTGTGCATAATCATGTGTGTAATATGTGGAATAAAGCATGCTTGGGAATGTCAGGTGTTATTCTTATTAAGGATTGTATGGGAGATGCTTTTGCAGTTAGTGGGACTAAGCCTGAAAGGTCTGTTATGCTGAAATGGAGCAAGGTGTATTCTGGGAAAGCTGAAAGGTCAAACAGGATTCAGAGTATTTTACATAGTTACAAAGTAAAACAGGCCCTTAGAATTTTTGTATAGTCAGGCTGTTTGCTGCTTCAAGCAGCTTTTGATTCCCATGGGAAGTGACGTTGAGCTTTATGATACCAAATTAGTACCATTATCTGTGATTTGAGAAACTGACTGCTCTTCTAGCAGAAAGAAAGGCAGGTTTATGTGCTGGGAGCAGGGAGAGATAGCAATTAGACTGGTTTTTTTTGCTACTTCTTGTAATAATGGGTCTTTTAATTCAGTTATTTTTTCTGACACTTTTGTATAGAGCTCAGCTGCAAAAATAGATATAGAATAAGATTTAGGATGCCTCCTGGGAGTCTTCCATGGGAGGTACAAAATGTATGGCCCGCTGAGGAAAAAACCCTGAGCAGGCTCCAGGACACTCTATTGTGATTAAATATTGAGTCTGTCGTAGGGGCTACTGCAATCCTCGTCAAAAAGAGCAGAAGGAAAATAGTAATGAATGATGGAGGAAGAATGTAGTATGACAGCAAAAATAAAAGTAAATAAAAAGAATGCAAAGCCAATGGACCACAACACATTTTGAAAGTCCCTGAATAATTAAGATGTGAATAAAGAACTGATATGGAATCAAAATAGTCAACACACTGTTTTATCACAACTGGAGCTCAAAATCTTAGATACTAGAATCTAAATACTAGATCTTGAAAGGCTGTCCTCTCAGTACTGGAGTGTTCTGTAAAATAAGAATCCTGCTCTCTTTCTTTCTTTTTTTTAACCTATGGCCTCAATGTCTTGTCTTGACAGTATGGCTAAATTACTTCTTTCTCATTGGAAATCTCCCGTGGTTATTTCTTTTCACAATTGGCAATCTTGTGAAAAGATTGGAGCATCTTTAGAATCCATTGATAATTGATCTACCTTAATTTCAAAAATGAAAACTTTTTTTTTATTTGATTCCCGTTGATATCATTAAGGGGTTATTTCACATTTTTCCTGATGCTTTTGTTGCCCAATTATTTTTCTCCTCTTTAGCTAAACATTAATTTATTTTAACTCTACTGTGAGGCTCTGAAGTTTGAGGGGGTGGCTTTGTTTGAAGGAACAGAATGTCTCTTGGGGTATACAGTTTTCCCCTTTTTAATTCACCTTGTTTATGTGTATGTCAAATTCCTTGAATCAGTAAAAAAAAATTAATCACAAAAAAAAAAAAAACCTATGACAACAAAATCAGAACTTTGATAAATAAAGCTTACCTCTAGCTCAACCTAACCTGAAATAAAATACAATGATATTTACAAACAAAAAGTCCAAGATATAAGAAAAGCAGTAAAGAAAAGTGATTGAAACACAGTTTACTAGGTACTTGGGATAATTATTTCAATCTGTTGTTGCGTAAAACAAGTAATGCTTTACGTACATCATCGTTAAATCCCATATGCATTCCACAATCCAGCATCACATTTTTACCCCCAATGGATACCAAGATGCAGCTGCGTCCCACATCTTGTCCAGCACCTAATAAGGACACAAGAGAGAGGAATTAAGCTCAGCCTTCACAAACCAAAGTTACACTAGTCTGAAATGTGACTTTTTTTTTCCATAACAGAAGCTTTACATACATTACTGACATATACTGTATACTGCATGGTGGTAAAATTTCCTCTTTAGGTTGCTGCTTGAAAGTGATACTACAGAGGGAACATTTGGGCAGAATAAGCCAAGTTTAGGCAACAACACAAATCTCAAAACTTGTTCCTAAATAGGCCTTATCCATAACAGAAATATTTTTAAAAAGAACTATAACTTGATAAGGGTGCATACACAAACAAAACAATGTTTGGGAAATCATACAAATCAGAAGTACTATACTATCTAAAATCAGGAGTTCAGTATTTACTTACTTGTGTAATTAACACACAGCGAGTCTAGCTATTACTTGGGATGCTCCACATTTCTGTCCACTGAAAACAGCTAAATAAATGTCACATTCAGAATGTATTAATTTCTCTATATTAACTTCAGTTTTTAAGTATGTCCTTTTTAAAAAGGCTGACTTCAATAATAAAAGTACTGTTCATCAACTTTTAATTTTATAATCCAGTTACATGCAAAAGCCTAAATCATAAGTGAAACTTTGGGAACTTTTTGAAATTTAGGCATTACCCAAAAGCACAAAAACAAACTTTTAAAAATGCAAGGTATTCAGCATTTGGTGTTCATCCTAGTGCTTTCTAAAACTGGGCTTTGGCCAAGAAGTTTACTTTCAGTGCCACTTGTGCTAATCAATAATTGTATAATTGTCTGTAGACTATATATTACTGCTTTCCACACAGAAGAATTCATACAATTTCTTAAAGTGGAAATATTTCATAAATATGTCTTTATTTAGTATGAAAATAGCATCTGAATTATTTATATTGCTAAATACTTATATTGATACTTTTACCTACATCATCATCTGTAATGCTGCCTTGCAAAAATTAATCTTGGCTTGCTATGTCCAGTGATAACACATGAATTTCTAAGTCGACTGTACTTAAATCAAGTAAAGTCCTCTTTATTGTTATCTCAGCTGTATACAAAGTATAAAGTACAGACCAACAATGTAATGTGCCACGCCTTAAGACTGAATAATAGTATAACACACTTGACAACAAAAGTGCACAAGACAGGACAGTGTAAAACAGTGTGCTGTACCGAAAAACATATAGGAAATTATTAGGTTATTTCCATAGTTGTTAAGGTTATTAAACATTATTAAATTAACCTAGTTCCAAAATTTAGAACAATAACAGAGTGGTGAAAGCTTTAAGGAGCCTGACAGCTTGGGGGCTGAAGCTGTTAAGTATCCTGGTTGAGCAGGTTACTGTAGCACCATTCACTGGATGGGAGCTGAACAAAAAACAATAGTGGATGCTTTACAGAGGCAGCATTTATTAAAGATGTCTTGGAGAGAATGCAGAGATCACCAATTGTACTCTCAGCTGTCCACACAATCCTCTATAACATCTTACAGATTCTGAACCACACAGTAATACAGCCACTTAGCACACTTTGTCTAACACCCCTGCAATACATGGTAAGGATGGAAAATGGGAAGTGTGTTTTCCTCAACTGTCTCATGAAGTATAAAGTGGTTGTTGAGGTTTATCTTTCACTAAAAGAAGAGTTCTAGTGCTGGGTGAGGTCCTCTGCAGCATGCACTCTCAGGAACTTGATACTACAAACAGTCTCAACACTGCAGCCATTTATTTATATAAAGTGGGCTGTTGACAGAACATGAGTTCCTGAAGTCAACTGTATTGGTTCCCATATTGATTAACTACTACAGGAACAATATTTCATTTTTATTTATTTACTTTCAATACAGCAACTGCTGCTGTATCACTTATCCATTTATCTTCCAATAGATGCATGAAGCTACTACAGTTATTTTATTATTATACTAGTTGTTATTATTTATTACTATCTATTCATTTACCTATTATTTATTTATCTATTTATAGTATAGTTCGTTATTTGTCTTGTGTTTATTTATTATGTTGCACAATGGTGCTGGTGAACATTATTTCATACTAGTATGCTGCCATACGGTGCATGGATGGTATGACAATAAAGTCACTTGATTCAATGTGAAACTCAGTTTCAGGCAAAAAAAAAAAAACTTGACTGAATTCACACTCAACACACTGGACCAAGATTCAGCACCAAGTCCCTGGTAGTCAAAGGAGCAATTAGGAGTTATATTTAGAAAACAATTTATATTTAACAAAGACATTCAATAAACCAATTCTAGTCATATGAATGCTTCAAATGCTATGTAGCGACACTAAGCAGTCTTCTTAACCAATCTAATACCTATTTTTTCCAACATATTTATATTTACATTTACTTGCTTATCAGACACTTTCATCCAAAGTGATTTACAAAAGAGATCAACCTAGTCAAGTAAACATCTGGGGGGCTGTTTGGAAACAAGTGTTACGGGACAACGTTATGAAATTGATTCTCAAAAAATAAAGAGCTCAGAACAAAAAAAAACAAGCTTGTTACAATTTCTAGGTTACAAAATTTTATAGATTGTATCAGCTGGACAGAAATTCAACAAACAAATGAATTTCTTTTAGCACTTCTTAAAAACATTGATGAAGTCAGCATTTTGAATGGAAGTGGGCAGCTGCTTCCACCAGTTAGGAACAACACAGGAAGAGTCTGGTCTGAGATTTGATTAGCACAGCTAAGCTGTAGAGAAGTCGCTCACAAGTGTCTCCATATGCATAGGTGCTGATCTACTGACAACTCTTGTTAGCCATCATCAAGGATTTGAACTTAATACGTGGAGCGGCTGTGAACCAATGTCGTGATCTGAAAAAAGGAATGACATGTGCC
Source organism: Polypterus senegalus (assembly GCF_016835505.1). Taxonomy (NCBI): domain Eukaryota; kingdom Metazoa; phylum Chordata; class Cladistia; order Polypteriformes; family Polypteridae; genus Polypterus; species Polypterus senegalus. The sequence continues at coordinate 31,235,362 of NC_053159.1, forward strand.
AACCTAAGCTAAATGATAAGCAGACGTGCCACTGCATTTTAGATAGATACTTTATTAATCCCAAGGGGCAATTCACATACTCCATTAGCAGCATACTGATGAAAAAGAAAAAAAAAATTGACTCATTTGTAACGAAAAAAACTAGTTTGACTCATCTGCAACGACTTTGTGACACATGGCGGTACTCCTGCCATTAAACAGTTGCAGTAGTCCATACGTGACAAGACCAAATTCTTGATCAGAAGTTGTACTGCATACTTTGTCAGATACCGTCATTTATGGCGAATATTGTACACAGTGAATCTGCAAGACCCAGTGACCGTTACAGCATCAGTCACTAACCACCCCACGAATTATTCCCCACTTGGCGGGTGTTAGCGATATGAAGCCGAGCTAAACATTAACTGGGTGATGAACTAATGGACGAGCTGGGATAACAAGAAGGTCCGTCATATTCACATCCTCCTCACACTAAACCGCTCTTTGCCTTCTTTGAGCCAATGTGTTTACGAATACAATCCAGTTACACAAACCTCCGATAATTAAAATGGTTTGGTTATACTTTATTTCATTATTACAGGTTTTCTTACCTAGCGGCGTGACTTTTATTTCTGGCATCTTCCAGCAGACAAAAACAAGACGGGATTATTCGTTAAAATTATCACCCTCCTTTAAACGCAAGTCTTGAAAAACTGGGTGACATTAGACTTCATTTGATTTCAGCAAAGCACACTACGCATTTGAAAAAAAATAACTATTCAAAAGACAACTAACAGGAAGGAATAGGAATCTTTTTATCTGGAGAAGAATAAAAATATATCTTAAAGAAAACAAAGACGACACTACATTTTGCTTTGGTTGCGAAAGCCTAGTTCAATAAACCCCCTTCTGTTTATAAAACCATTCATTTTTAAATTTCAATATTACGGGGGAGTAAACCAGCTCAATGCTACTATGCAAACACTAGGAAACCGCTTCGGAAGTCTCCATGTTTCACCACCAGCACATGCTAAGCCAATCAAGTGCGCGATTTCTCTATAGTCACGCCTGCTATTTGCAAAATTATCCAATCGTTGTAGAAATTGTTGTCTCTCGTGTCACACTAAGTGCAGTTGCGCGTCTTTCTTCTTGCATGTTTGGTTGGCTGACGGCGCTCTTACGTCCCGGTCTTTGGCTTAGAGACGCTCACTTCCGGGGAGCGATGGCTGACTTTGAGGTGGATGAGAAGTTTAGTTTGAAAGAAGTGCTGGTCACATTTCAGTCCTGTCTTACTGACAACGAAGAAGTTCTAGTCGACAGCTATGTAGCAGGATGGAAGGGTCTAGTACGGCAAGTATTTGCGTTTTCATTATTTAATTGTATGTTATTGTAATGATTTTCAGACTTGGAAAACCTGCTTAACGCAGCCCAACGTGCTGAGGTACTTGGTCATGGATCTGTCAGTATTGCACTGAAGCGAAATAGGAAGAAAATAAAATAAAATGAGGGTTTGCGGTTAATTAAATCGTTGGTTTATTATAATGACTTTTATAACTTTAGGTAAAACGATTGATTAAATGTTTTACGAGATTAAAGGTCACACATTGACACTATTGCAGTACTGTAATTATAAGGGTCAATTTACTTTCCTCAGTATTTACTTGAATGAAACTTTAAAACAAATAATTTGCTACCTGGAGTATGACTGTAGTTTTTACCTTTGCATTACTAAATAGATTCCCAGTTCGACTCGGATATTACTAGCTGTAGGCTCATGCTGTAACTTTCCACAGATTACATGTCAAATAACATGGCTATACATTCTCCTCCATTCTTAGGCCTTACTGATTAATTCAGCTAAGTCTGTCTGGTTGACAGACTTGGCCTTTGCACCCAGAATGCTTTATGCTTTTATCTAATGAAAAAAGTCACCTGTGTAACAGCTCTGATTCCAAATTAATTTCATTTCTGAGTCTAGATACATCTATGGAACTGTGGACTGAGTCTCAAACTTTTTTTAGTTTCCTCAGAATTCCATTCAATTTTACTGTGCCAAGAGAGGTTTGTTTTGTTTTACAAAGATCCATGACATAATATTAAAAAGCATCACAAAGAAAACTGCCATCAAACATAAACTTAGTACAAATAAGTAAAATATTGCAGTGAGCATAATAGTTATGGCAAAACATTAAATTCAATATACTAGACATAAAAATTAAACCAACATTTAGACTTGAGTGGTGAATGATGCAAATGCTAAGTGTTCATCCAGTGATTTAAGCTTGTGTATGGTTGTTAAAATTGAACTTCGATTTCCTTAAAAGCCAGTTTTGAGTTTATTTTTTTCCTCCATATATTTATAACTTAACAATATCCACTGCTTGGTCTTTGATGAGTGTTTCTAGAGGGTGAATGGTGTTTCTGCTGAAAAAATTGTTTGCCACAGGACAATTATTGGTTTCATTCTCATTCAGTAGGATTACAATCACCATATTTTAAGGTGAAACTTAACTTTCTGACAAACAGGCCCCAGTCAGGCAGGATTGGCACCAGGAACTCCTCTGCACTATTCACCAACATCGGTGTTCCATAAGGCTGCTGCCTAAGCCCACTGCTATACAGTCTATTCACTGTGACTTTGTAGTAAAGCATGAGTGCAACTGCATCATCAAGCTTGCGGACAACACCACCATCAATAACCTCATATGCGATGATGATGAGGGCGCTTACAGGAGGTAAGTAAAAAGTCTAACTGTATTGTGCATTGGCGGTAATCTCTCCCTGAATGTTACCAAGACAAAGGAGGTCATTGCTGACTTCAGGAAGGGCAAAGGCTAATGCTCCACCCCACATCAATGGCACCCCTGTCCAGAAAGTTAGTAGCTTCAGGTTTTTGGATGTCCAAATCACTGACTGCCTTTCATTGTTTGTGTACACCACCTGCATCCTCAAAAAAGGCTCAGCAAAGTCTTTTTCCTGAGGAGGCTAAAGAGTTTTGGTGTAGAAACCAAAATACTGGTCAGCCTCTACTGCTGCATTATTGAAAGTTTCCTGAATGGATCATCAGTGTGGTTAGGGAACCTGACTTGCCAGGATTGCAGTCTCCTCCAAAGGACTGTCCGTAATGCTTCTAAAACCATTGGGGTGGATCTTCTGAAGCTTGATAACATCTACTCCACCTGATGTCCGAGATCCACCATTATCTCTGATGTCAGCCATCCAGCTCATCCCGTTTTCACGTCTGCCCTCTGGTAAACGTTACCTGAGCCTCACCATGTGCTCCATCCACTTACGGTACAGCTTCTTCCCCAAGGCCATAACATCACTGAACTCTCTGAAACCTGATCTTACTTTTCCTGTACTGTGCCTACCTGCTGGTTCATATGTAATTCTACTGTATGTTACATGTGTACTGCCATCTATAATTTTGAACTAGTTAAAGAGTGCAGTCTTTATGTCTGTACAGTTCTGTTTTGCATTTTGCACATTAGGCCATTCTTTTGCTACTCCTATTTATTTATACATCATCACATTGCCAGTATATACTTCTCTGCAAGCCCATCCTGCTACTGCAACAGAAAAATTCCACTATGCTCTAGCTATGTATGTAACAATAGTGATCTGATCCAATTTAATCTTATAATGAGTTAATACCAGTTAATTTGTAAGACCAGCTTTTCTGCCGAGGAATCTTCATTGTACACATTGTCCTATTTACATGACTAAAGTACACTGGGCTGAATTGGTTTCCTCGTGTATAGATTTATATAACTAGTGCTCCCATTAGTTATGGCTTTGCTGTGCCACATTTGCACTCGGTGAGTGAGCTGGAGCTGCAGGTGGTTGTTAAAATAACAAAGCTGCAGTTTAAAGTCCAAGTTCAAGTTAACTGTCATTCACACATAGTACAAATGACATTCCTACTTTTTCCTATAGATTTGTGCTATATGTATGATACCAAAAGCAGAAATGAATACAATTTCATACAGTTAATGGAACATCCAGTCACAGGGAAACGGGATCCTATCCCAACAAGCACTGGGCACAAGAAACAATCTAATATATAATATATGAAAGACATGGTCATGATATTATACTGCCAGTTTGGACGGACCACACTATGCAGCTGTGGTGAGAACAGATTGAGACTTCTCCGATTACAATGCTACAATATGAGTTTGCAAGATATGTTTATCTTCCATTGTGGTGAGCACAGGTCATGCATTTTAACATACTAGTGGAAAGTGAAAAAAACACACCGAAGGAATCCAGTGCAGAATAATATAGCAAACAAAGGGAACAAACAAGAGACTCAATGTCTATCCTCATTGTTAGATTTGAATGCATTCGCTGTTACCTGTAAAAAAAAATTGTAAAGTTGTCATATTGTTTAAACTAGGAGAATGAAACATAGATGGAAATGTCTAAAGCCAACTACCAGTGTGATAAGCTGGTAAAGCCTCTGGTTAATTTGCACACTACAGCCAAACACAGTCCATAAGCATGATGTCAGATAATTCTTAGGTGAAACTTGTTGTCTTTTTTAGATGCTGCTGCATAGCTGTGGTGCTCTAATGTTTTGCTAATTTAGTGGTACTGTGTAGGCAGGTAACTGTTAGATGTGTTTTTTTTCAGAAAGGCCGCATCTACTCATGCTGTAAATTGTGCAACATAGTGTGCTCTAGAGACCGCTTGTGAATTCCCATGGCCAAAACACTCACCAGACCTTTCCTTAATCAAAGAAGTATGAGACTTGATTGGATGGCATGTCTTCTGCACCCAGCTACTAGCAACAAAAAAACCCAACAAGATGGACTTACGTTCCACAGGAGGGCATTCATCATCTTTCTGATCATTTGTATGCCAGTGTGCATAGTGGTGTAGGGGGTTGTCGCACCTCCTATTAATGGGAATATGCTGTTATCTTTGACATCTTGTGCTTGTAATTGCATTCTACACACTTGTATTACTGTTCTTCTCAAATCTCGGTTCCATCATTTAACACTCATAGGGTCATCTTTTGTCATTCTCCGCTAGTATTTGTGAATGTGTGTGTGTGTGTGTATAGGTATATATAAAACATGCTTGCTCTCAAATCTTATGATATACTGTCAGCAGCTGGCTGATAGGCAGTGTTCTCTGCCATTGGCAGCAGCAGATGTCTCTGAACTTACCAAGATGCTTCATTTATTTCTATCTGTGGATTAGCTATGCACGGAAATAATATGACAGTGGCTCTATCCAAGCCAACTCCAAATGCACCAGATGGTTTCTGATTAACCAAATATTACTGTTCATTTCTATAAAAAGAAACCTAACACACTGTTATACCTAAATGTGTGTACAATAATATGTTTCTTTTACGCTCTACATAAATGATAGATGTTGTATTCTATGTTGCTACTACTGACACAAGTTTTTATGAGATGAAATAGAAGAAAAGCACATTTATCTACTAATAAGAGTCCCATTTCTGACAGGTTGTATATCTGGTTTTTCTTTTATAATATCTCCAAAAATGTTAATAAAAACTTAAGTATGGTCATTTTCTGAGAGACTAAATATGTCATCTTGTGATTCGGTTAGTGTGTACATTGTGTTGGTATGGTAATCACATTTTCTTTTAACCTTTCAGATTTATGAACAGCCTGGGACCTATCTTCTCATTTATCTCAAAAGATGCTGTGAACAAAATGCAGATTATGGTAAACCACCGTAATGGCGAAAATGGAGATAAGTACCTAACGATTCAGTCCATGATACAGTATGAACTAAATAACAACCTAGTGGATCTTAAGAAGAGAGGTGACTACTCAGAGTCAGGCTGTCGCACAATTCTCCGCCTCCACCGGGCCCTGCTTTGGTTGAAGCTTTTTCTGGAAAAACTGAGAACCAGCTCAGAAGATGACAAGACATCCATCATGTGTACAGAAGCCTACAATGACTCACTGGCAGAGCACCACGGCTGGGTAATCAAGAAAGCAGCTACAATGGCTTTCTACGCCTTGCCAGTGCGAGCCACCTTCTTTGAGGTTATGAATGTAGGTTCACAAGAGCAAGTAGTTAGCATGTTAGGAGAAGCCGTGCCTCTAATATTTAAAGTTCATGAGATCACAGAAAACTTGTACAGCCAGAACAACCTGCTTGAATTACCTTAATAATGCACTTACAGGGACTAACAAAGGAGTGATACATCTAGATAATAAGATAATAAGAGGGCTCCACATGTGTACTACTGCTATAGTTGTCTTCAGGTACTGCTTTATATTAGAATAGAAGGAAATATTTTTTATGTATGTCCTTCATTGGTGCTTCATTACTCACTTTTCATAAGTGTATTCCCTACTATTTTTCCATATTTTCATTCCTAGAAATTCTATTGGGCACATAATCAAGACATGCTAATGTTGTGAGTTTTTACTATGGTGTTTTAATTGCAATTATTGGGTAGTTAGATTCAACAGTAATTTTCTTGCACTTTTTTTTGCTTATGTGTAAAAATGTGACTTTTTGATGTTAAAATAACTAGATATTGTGTTTCCAAGCATAATGAATTTCAAAGTACACCAGTAATGAAAAGGATTTTACACATTTTAACTAAAAAGGCTGATCACATATTTTTCATGTAGCGAGGTTTCTTTTGTTCTGCTTTTTAGAAAGAAGCTTAAATGTTTATTACTACACACAAATCTACTGTACACACATAATTTATATGCATTTGTGACAATAGGGTTATGTCTGTTGCCTTTATCTGTGAAGCCCTGATTATTTTAATGATTAAATGGGACCAAACAAGATGTATGTAATTGAGAGTATGGGAGGCATTTGTCTCACTTCTGTGTATGCTGTTTCTATGTAACAATAGTACTGATTGTGAGAAACTTAAGAAAATTCTGAGCTTTCAGAACTTAAACTTCCTTCTTGTAGTTGCATATCCTTTTGGTTTGCACGGGAGTTCTGGGGATTATGTCAGATTTGTAAGATCATTGTGTTTGCCATTTGTGTATTTTAGTTTAAGGGAAATAGCTGAATTCTTGTTAATGTAATGTAGATGAATTTCTTCAAATATTTATATTGTTGTTAACTTGTACTAGAGGGTAATTCCTTTTATGATACCGTAAATAATATTTTATTAATTTCTTACTGTTTGCCCTGATAAAGTATTCATGTCTTCTGCTTCCTTTAAAGCTTTTTTATTTGAATGTCAAGAGCACAGTAATCTGAATTTAGAAGAACAAAACTGATACATCTCAATTCAGTGCTAAAAAATCTTAATTCCATGTTTTATATGCATTATTTACTTGTCTTGCTCCTCTGAATACGCAGAGTTGTCAGGATTAGATGTTGTCATTTTACCACAGGGCATTTTATTATCTTAAGAACAATACACACTTGTGTCTAATGACAAATAAATCACGGCCACTGTTTTCTGTAGATGTAATATGTTTGTCCCTTCAAGCTATGTAATGTAACTTGACAATTTCATTTGGTTTGTAACTACTGGTTAACTTCCAGGTGTGTAGCTTTTATGTGTAAGTAACACAAAGACCAGAAAAACACTTTTTTTGAAACTTGAAGTTATTTTTAAGGAATGTTTCAAAATGTTGTGTGACTGACAGAAAAGAGGAGTGCAGCATTTACAAATCATTCATCTCCAAGCTTTATCCCATATACAAGCCTACTCCTGTTGTAAAGCTATAAAATGAAGTGAAACGCCTGACAAAGTGTTAACAGAAAGGCGGTTTACATTAAGTATTTAATTATGTTTCTTTCCTGTAATTATGTCTTTGGAACTTTTTCAACAAGACTTTATAGGGTAATTTATTTAATTAATAAAATTGTCATTTGTATAATTCTTCATGGCTATAATCGGAGTTCCTTTACTTTGGATATGTCTTGACTAATTTTATAGATGTTTTTCACAGCACTTTATAATGGTATTCATTTAAATAAAATGTCTGAAAAATCAAACATTTTCAATGTTGTTTGTAATGTGTTTGAATTTCCATATTTGCCACAGATTAAACCCCAAGGCTAACTCATTGTGTGACCCTGAGTGAGACATTTAGCCTGTATGGTACTGCTGTTTTATTAACAATTCTTGGGATGGTCTTCACTGTTCAAAGGTGCCATATAAAAAAATTGTAATATTGCATACCAATGTAAACATTGAAAGTTGCTATATAAAAGTAATTTGCATTTGATTATTTATTAATGCAAGAAGGCATAAAATTTTCATTTAGGATTAAAAAAAATCCCACTGCATTTTTTAGAATGGAGTAGCATTTCATCTATATAAATAAAACAGTAACCCATTTGGATGTCTGTTTGCTAATTGCACAAAACATCTGAACTGATTTTCACATGTGCCTGGCTATTGGTCCACATTAAAATATCGCCAACATGTCATGTTGGGTGGAGGGGTTATAATGGGAGGGGGCAACTAAAAAGTCATCAATTTGGGGACTAAAAACCCCATCATGTAGCAGGAGCATGCTAGGGCTGATGGAGGACTTCATCATCAGCTTGCACAGTTTATTCTACTGGCCAAAACATGATCTTAAGACCACAGTTACCTGCAGAGTTTTCTATTCGACTAATCCAAATAAAAGTTTAATTGTCTTGCTGTCCAAGAGTATGTCTTTTTGTCTCATCATAGATTTTGTTTAGCCTTGTTGAATTTCTAAAAGGTAGTTTATACAGACAATGTTGGGTAATGTAGGTAATATCACTATAAACACCGAGATTAACCATCCTAAAAAAACATGAAACCTATTTCTAGAGAAATAAAAATTATATGAGTAGTGAGTTCTAAAAACTATGACTGTTCTTATCAAGGTTCTTGGGTGGAAAGGGCAGCAATTAGTGCTTGCAAGAAGCTGAATTTGGTAATACAGTTATGTGAAGATCTGGAAGAGATGGGTATATAAAACTTATACAAAGTTACTCCTGATTACTGAAACTCTTTAAATGTATCAGTTACTTTAGTCTTTCATATGCTGCCCTTCACTTTGCTGTGTGGCCTTCTGATCTTTGGGTGCAAAAGACATTAAGATAGTGCTCATGGCACTATGAGACTATTGGTGTTTCACAAATGGTGTTACTGAATATACTCAATGTTGCATTGTAATGATCTTTATATATTCCCTCCTCATTAGATTTTTTATTTGGCAAACACTTTCTTTAACAGAACCTTAAAAATTCTGGTACTATGGAAAAAAAAAAACCCAACAAACTGTTAAAGCAAATTGCAAGAAGCATAGACAATAGTCTAAAAAAAGAACAGCATGTGGAAGGAAGATGTGTAGAGCATTGCTAAAAACTGGTGACGTTAAAGCTGTTATTGTTATTGATAAAAGAAAAATCAGAAACGTCAGTTATTTTCCATAATGTTTAATGAGAAACAACTTTTGTTTGCTATAATGAATGCCTAAAGATTTTAATTTGAAAATCAAAATCAAATTAGGGATCTAAGGGTTAAAGAGTGAAACAGAACTGGGTCAGGAGCAACATGTATTTTTTAGGGTGCTTGAGACATGTTTAAAATCTTTTGTTAGCACACCCTGTAAGCAAACAGACAGACCACGATAAAGAGTTGGGGCACCACCCTGGTCACTCCATATACAGTAATTGGAATGCAGCAATACAAAAGAAAATGTA